>NC_077228.1:62964908-63183227 GCF_027887165.1 Monodelphis domestica | reverse complement strand
AAGCTCTCCACAATCTGAATCTAGTCTGCTTTTCCAAATTCTGGTGGGCAAAGATGAGGTGCTGAAGATTTATGAGTAAGAGTGGCTTGACCAAGATCTCTATATAGAAAAGTTCAGACCTGGAAATGTTAAGAAGGTGTAATAGAAGCCTGAAGAAAATAGAGAAAAAAAACTTTCAGGGACTAACATAACAGTTCTGGTAGGTTTGCAGTGAAATACCCCAGGGAGGAGTAGCAGTGACTTGGGGACTAGTGAAAATTCAAGAAAGATCACAATGCTGGTTGCAGGATTTGATCAAATATGTTAGCTTGGTTTTTATTTTTATTCAAAAGAATCTGGATACAGTCATTTAACTTGGTGAGTAATGATGCATTGTGCCTGTTCCCATGGGAACCTAACTACCCACTTCATTTCCAAAGGAAACTGGAGGTGGAAAACCAAAGAGATGTCTAAGCTCATGGGAGGTTAAAAGGGGCCATTGTAACATCTTAAGTGGCTAGCAAACCTCTTCTCTGTCCAATTTACCTGACACTCTGTCTGTCTGTCTGTCTGTCTGTCTGTCTGTCTGTCTGTCTGTCTCTCTCTCTCTCTCTCTCTCTCGTCTCTCTCTCTCTCTGTCAGCCCCAGACCCTTTGTAGATCTGTTGACTCATGTACAGTCAAGAAATCTTCATTGTATATCCCTTAACCCTCCGGTCTTCACCCTTTTGGAGGATTCTGATGAACTCTGGCTGATCTAGGTAAATAGTTTATCTGGTTAATTCAAGATTATAATGAGGCTAGAACCCTAACCTTGTATTCTATGGGATCAGTAACATATTTGTCATGGCCAGAGACTGCCTCTGTGGTCACATTAAAGTACACCAGAATAGCCAATGAGATGGCAATGTAGAATAGAGGTAAGAGCATTGGACTAGAGTTTAAAACCTCATTTTTAGTAATACCCCTGCAAATCACTAGCTATATAAGTGGGCAACTAGGTAGCACAGGTGGATGGAGTACTGGGCCTTGAGTCAGGAAATCATGAGTTCAAATCCAGCATCAGAAATTTACAGACTGTGTGACACTGAGAAAGTCACTGCACCCCAATTGCCTCAGTTTCCTCATCTGTAAAAGGAGCTAGAGAAGGAATGGCAAATCACTCAAGTTATCTTTGCCAAGAAAATCCTAAATGGTGTCACAAAGAGTCGGATACAACTGAAAAATGACTTTAACAACAACAAGATCATTCCCAAGCATAAAATGAATTATAACCTACAAAATTCTTGATACCTAACAGGAAACTGTTAAATAGATGTTGTCTCACATTGTTCTTTTGTGTTCCTGTCATCTATCTTCAAACATTGTAAGTTTGTTGAAGGCAAGGGTGTCTTTCTTTTTTGTTATATTGCCTAAAATCTTAGCTTTGAGTAATGGGAACATAATAGCCACCTGAACATTTTTTTATTGATTTGTTGATTGTACTAGTGAATGTTCACCATTCACTAGTACAGGAAAATAGAAACAGAATATCCTCCAGGAAGAAGCTGTTTTGTCACTTTTGTGTATGAAATACTACACAGCGTGTAGTTTCATAAGATGTTCATAATGGACATCTTGGGATCACATACCATATGAGTGGGAAATTTCAGAACAAAAAGGATGAGTGATGGGCACCCAGGACACTTAATGTACCTTAATGGAAGCATTAATTGCATGTGTAGATAAAATCTTTGTATTCTGTTCCTTAACCCTTACCCTCAGTACTTTTACTCTGAAAGAGAATGCAATTTTACCTTTTTTTTTCTCTCTTTGAATACACATGCTGTTCCCACACCCCTCCCTCCCTCCCTCCTTCCTCCCTCTCTCTCTCTCTCTCTCTCTCCTCTCTCTCTCTCTCTCTCTCTCTCCTCTCTCTCTCTCTCTCTCTCTCTCTCTCCCTCTCTCCCTCTCTCTCTCTCTCTCTCTCTCTCCCTCTCTCTCTCTCTCTCTCTCTCTCTCTCTCTCTCTCTCTCTCTCTCTCTCTCTCTGTCTCTCTCTCTCTCCCTCTGTCTCTCTCTCTCTGTCTCTCTCTGTCTCTCTCTGTCTCTCTCTGTCTCTCTCTCTCTCTCTCTCTCTCTCTCTCTCTCTCTGTCTCTCTCTCTCCCCCCATTTCTGTTTCTGTCTCTCTCCCTCTCTCTCCCTGCTATCTCACAGTGTGTCTCTGGTCCTTCTGAGTATCATTTCTAAATTCATTATCTTCACAAACTCCAACAATCAGATTCTCTGATCTGTATAGGTTTGTGGCTTTGTGGAGTGAGGATTCCTAAGGCCCAGGTAGAGTGCTGTAAATACCTGAATCTACTCCTCCTACAGAAAGCAGCAGCAGCTTGCCATGCCCAGAATGGTTGGCATGCTTTCTGAGTGCACATTTGGGATGCTTAAAATACCATTGCAGCCCACATAGCAAGACAGGCTTGTCAGCGAAATCCTGACAGGTTGGAGCAGCTGACATTCTAGAGAAGGGCTTGTCTTTCCTCTATATTTTGCTGCCATGTGGAACTCATGTCTGAGGTTTCTTCGTCCTCTTCACAGGAATTCTTTAGGGAGATAATGGAGTGAGAGACCAAGAATTTCATAGTAAACTTCATGTTTGCCTCTAGAATACATTGAGAAAGGAAGGGGAGGATGTTGTTGCATGGGTAGCATTCTTTGCCTGCAATTCCTGGGGTCAGAGCTTCCAAGTTTCAAGCTAGAGGACAGTATCTGATTTGTTGCTGACTATCAATCTTGTTTGGGTCTCAAGACTGGATTTAGGACTAGGGTTCAAGTTAAGCTATCAACAGATATTTCTTTATTCTGTGTACCCAGAACTATAATAGGGGGATACAAGGGATCTTATTTATCATGATCCCAGCCCATGAAGAATACTCTAGTTGAGAAGAGAAATCCAATACACATGAAGCAATTGGGTTATTTGATACAGTAGAGAGAATACTTTGGAGCTCTGAAATCTGAGGACCTCCATTCACTTCCTGATATTACTATCTGTATAACCTCAGAGAAGTAACTTTATCCCCTTGGACTTCAGTCTCCTTATTAGAAAAAAATGAAAAATTTGGATAAGATACCTTTAAATCTCTTTGTAGCTCCAGATCTATGATTTTATCTATGAGAGTATCTGGTAGCAATAAGAGCATTTGAATGGGAGTCCAGGAGTTTCCAGACTTATCAAGACTTCTGTTTAAGCAAGTCATTTGCCTTTCAGTTTCTTCACCTGTGAAATGGTCAGAGTAGGCAGATGAATCTCCATGAACTCTAAGTCTCTTCCAATCCTAAAATCTCATGCTTCAAAATTCTTAGGTCTAAATTTTGGAGTATTTAGAGTCCAAGAAGAGTTCATGTAATAGTGTGAACCATCCCAAGAATTGGAGGGAAATAGAGATAATATCACACAATCCCTTCATTTTACAGATTAGAAAACTGTGACTTCCCCAATGTTACCAAGGTAATAAATGAAGGGAGTAGGATTTGATTTCAAAGCCAGGAGAGGCACATATGTGGGCAACACATGTCCAAGATAATTTGTACCTCCAGGACTGTAGCCTCCTCTCATTCTTCTATGATGTGTTGTTGATCCTGATCCTCATGGGAATCACACAGAATTGCTATATACTTGGATTTTAGCAAATCATTTGAAAATATTTTCATGTCCACTTCCTACTGAGAAAATTGAAAAAAGATAGCAAAACATGGTTAAAATCAATGCTAGAGGGGAAAAGTAGGTCTACTAATACATTTTTGTTGGAGCTGTGAATTGATTCAACTATTCTGGAAAGCAATTTATTATTTGAAGAAAATTACTAAATGTCCATATATTTTAGCAGGAGATTCTACTATTAGGCATATGCCACATACACACGCTCCACAAACATCTCTTGGATGAAGAAGGAGAGATATTAAATACATCAAAATATTAAAACAGTAAGTCCTTGTAGTAGCAAATAAATACAAACAAAGCAGATATCTACCCCTTAGGGAATGGCTAAATAAATTATGGTACATTTATGAAATATAATATTATTATGGAAACATGAAAAATGATCATGAAGTATAGGAAGACATATATTAACCAATTCAAAGTAAAATAAGCAGAACCAAGAAAGGAATAAAATAAATACAACAGTATAAAAAGAAAAAAAAACAATTAATGGAATGGTATAGAGTTATAATGACCAAGCTTGCCTTTAAAGAAGAGACAATAAACCTCTCTTCCCACTTTGCAGAGATAAGATACTGAGTGAGAAACACTGAATATACAATTAGATTTGTTGGTCAATTTTTCTGGTTTTTTTTCCTTTTCTGTTTTATTCTTTGTAACAAAGGATGGTTTTCTGGATAAGGAGAGGAAATGAATATAAAATGAAAGATCAAGTAAAAAATTTATAAAGAGTTCCTTATTGATAAAATCTATAGATATATATTGAGAAAGATGAAAAGATATATATATATATATATATATATATATATACTGTAACAAATGTTCTCCAAAAAAATGGACTGAAAAAAGGTACTCAGAAATGTATTTTATTAATGAACCTCAAACAGTAAGAAGGATTTTAATGAATGTCTATGGGGTTCCATGCTGGGACTTCTGCTTCATATTTTTTATCAGTAGCTTAGATAAACACAATGACAACAGCATCCTTACTCTACCTGTATATTACACAAAAGTGGGAAGGATAATTGCTAACACATCACGTGGCAGAATTTAGAAGCAAAAAAAATCTCTTATAGGACTAAGTATAAGGTTAAGTTCAAAATATCAAAAGTATAAGGTAAGAGAGATTCCACATGTTAAAAAATTAATTTTAGTAGATTCCAAGTGAAATAGGTGTATAGTGTAACAGAGTTGGAAAAAAATTTAACTAATTGTCAACCATATTAATATAAAAAGACTAATAATGTTTCTGTACTCTGCTCTAATTGGACGATATCTGAAATATTATATTGAATTTTGGGAGCCATGTTTGAGGAATGGTATTGACAAGCTGTTATTGACCATGATTTTTCTCCTAACAAATCAATTTCAATATTACTCCCAGATCAGGTACCAATTTTCTGGCAGATTTTAATCAATTTCATTTTCTATTATTTCATTCAATAGATGCCCTGTCTACAATTTTAAAATACTCTTCTTAAAGAAAGTGAACTTTACATGGCATAGTGGTGTGAGGTCTTGTGTAGTCTATATATCCTTTGCCATTCATTTCTTACTCATGAACATGAATAAGTGGCCTATTTCTCAATATCCTCCCCTATTTATATCTGTACATTGAATTCACTGAGTGTATGTTGATTTAACTCAGATAGTTTTAGTACATTTTTTTCAGAAAACATTCTATCCTTTCATTCTCTCCTGAAGAGGTTTAATTTGGAAGTTTTCTTAGGTTAGTCTTTTTGTAGGTGCTTAGCATGAGCATTTCAAAACAAGACAGTAAGACAATGTTGCCTTTTGGTATCTGATAACCCCAACTCTGTCAACCCTTGATTTGCCTCTACAAAAACCAGGAAGTCCTATTTTCATTCCACCTCAACTTGCTTTTGTCTTCTAGCTACATTGATTCATGTTTAGGAAGAATAAAAAGCTATACAAGATGCAGTCAGTACTCTGATATTGTTGTGCGAGAGCTTTGGGGTGAAACTTCAGGTTCAGGACAGGTTACCCTTTGCCAGAATGCAGGACTCCAAAACTTAGCTTAAAAATAAAGAGAAATTTATTCATTTGGAAGTCATGTTGAGAATCCAGGAGACAGTGTGCAGGTGGAACACCTCTTCCCTGAGGAAATAAGGTATGGGGCTTTTGTACACCTTGACAGTAGGGGTTATAGGATAAAAAAGGGTGTTGGGGTGAACCAGGACTGGGGTGATTTCATTGAGGTTAGGCTATAAGGGATGATCTGTGTGATTCAAAGGATAATGCTAATCAGAGAGCAACCAGGAAGAGCATATCTATTTTAACTGAAGGTCTCTAGGAGTTGCATATCTAAGATAATTGAAGATCATGGGGAAAGTCCAAAGGGGAGACAGGTGGATGCAGTCTAAAAGGGAATTTTTCATGTCCCCTTTGATCTAGAACTCTGCAGTTTGGGGTGTCCAAGGGAATACCCCCATATCAATATTGACACTGGTTGTTGTGTTCCCTAAGAAGAATATAAATTCCTTGAAGACAGGGACTTTTTTTAAAATTTTGTCTGAATCTCCATCACCTAGCACAGTGTCTTGTATGTTGTAGATGCCTTATAAATATTTAATGTATTGCATCAGATTGGACTCATAATTGGGGGTTTAAACAATCAATAATTAACGTTTATAAATGGTCTACAAATGGTGATTCTAAGCACCTTTACCCCTTTCCTTTCCATAATACCCTCCACTATTACAGAGAAATGGATGGAGGGCTCATCCACTGATCACTATTCTGTTTTATTAATGTGTTGCCATAGCAAAGGAATCAATTACCAAATGAACATCCAAATGATGACAAAATTATTTCTAGGCTGGCCTCAAAAATAGACAAAATCTATTGTTCTAACCAGATTTGAAGCCTTTTTAGCATGGTAAAATTTGCCTAAACTTTTGGTCATAGATTTGGAGAAGGGAACAACCATTAAAAAATTCTGTACCATTTCCCTGATATGATGAAAAATTAGAGGTCTTTGTGAAAGAATTTTTAAATGAAAATATATGGCTAGCAATTGAGAAAAAATGACCTAACATTCAAATTGACACAGAAATTAGAAATTTATAAAAACATATCAATAATAGATATTGACACATTATCACTATTTCCTAAGGAAACTTAACTGACTTAAATCACTTGTAAGAATGAGACCTAAAGAGTGTAGAAATTAACTTATTCGAGAAACACTAAATATCCATGAGAAACAGGAGCTGAGGGAAATACTGTTTCAAAATTTTATGGAGGTGCTCAGTGGAATGTTATTTTTATGAACAGTATCATTTCATAAAAATCAGAAGCAAGAGATAGAAAAACAGGATTATAGAAGAAAGCTTACTGAAAGATTCAATCAAACCAGAGCTTTGGAAAAACATCTGATGATGAAACTGGACAGAGGAAAACAAAACAGAAAAAAATAGAAAAGATCTGTCAATGTCTCAAAATCAAACACTTTTCTTGGAGACACCATATTTTGATGCTAGCATCAGAGAACCCAATGCACTACATGAGGAAATGGAAATTACACTAATGAGAAAAATAAGAGATGTGGAAAGAATCTGAACTGGACTAAGTATACAAAGAGGAAGTCTATAAGAAGGCAATACAACCTTAAATTCATTAAGGAACTGATTTTCATAGTATCTGAAAGATAAAAAGATACTAAATGTTTGGATAAATCATTAATTTTATTAGTACAAAAAAGAAATGGACTTCTACAAATAACAATACAAATACCAGTGTATAGACCATTTAAAAATTTATCTAAAATATTTATGAGGATAATTCATATATTTGTCTAAGATTTGATAGAATTGAGAAGGTAATAGGCAAAAATATTTAATAAGTGATATTTTATGGAAGACTACATCATTACAGTAGCATTATTTGCTGGAAGATGCAGATAATATAATATCCAACCATCTTCATTGTTCATTTGATATAAAATTTTTCATTTTATAGAGAGAAATGTCACCTTGAAGTCTTTCTTCCATGCAAATGTTAAAATCTGATTAACTTCCTTGGAAAATATAAAAATAATTTTAAAGATGTTTTGATCATTAATATCAAATGAAATTTAAAACAAGGAGAGGTATGTTCCTGACAGATATTTGTGTTTGTAATATTATCTAACATAAAATGATGGAGTTCCTAAAAAGAAAGTCCTCTGGATTTTCCAGTTTGAAGATTACATTGTGCTTATTGTACTGAAATATGTAAACCTTCAGTCTCTTCTAAGTAAAATGTAGAATCATTAAAAAAATTTCAGCCTAATTATTTATAGTGGATGAATAGCTGATGTCATAACCATAATCATAATATTAATAACAATAGCTAACCATTATATAGCACTTTATATATTTCATTTTATCTTCATAATAACCCTGGGTAATAGCATCCTGTGAAGTATTATTATCCCCATTTGGCAGAGGAGGACTGAGGTAGGCAGAAATAAGGTGACATGCCCAGAGTCATAAGACAGTAAGAGTCTGAGGCTGGATTTGAATGTATATCTTCTTGATGCTAAGCCCAACACCCTTTCCACCATGACATCTAGATAAGGAGAAAATATGGGGTTACCTGTAGGAAATGTTGCAATATTTTATAAAAACCTAAGCCACGCCTAGAAACAAATATTCATTTTTAATATTAGTCTTCTTCTGGTATGCTTGCAATTAGCCCAAGGAAAAATTGAAAGAGTCATGAAAAATAGCATAAAGGATGCCAAAAGAGAATGTTATGACTATAAAAGAAAGTAGATTGGTCATAGGCTGAGTCATATCCAGTAGATAGCCTATTTGTTCCATTAGTATTCACAAATTGTCAAGAGACAGAAAAGAAAGTCTCCAGAATGTTGGATAGACTTTCTGTGGAATATTTATTTATGGGAGAACACACAAAAAATAGTTGTACTAGATGACAAGGCATGGATGAATGGTGATCTGAACCACTGGAAAATGAATCCATATGGATGAGATCATAAAGCAATAAAGCATTAATAAACAGAACATGTCTAAAGGAGGGCAACCTAGAAACTAATTAAATGAAAAGATTACTTGAATAAAAGTGAATATAATAAACCTAAAAATAGAAGATGGGAGCTATGTCAAGCTGTTTTCAATCTTTTTAAAAGATATCAAGTGGAAGAGAGAAGATTCACAAAGGTAGATTTCAGATAAAAATATTTGAAGACAACTATCATGGACTCGTAGATGTCCTCATCTACAGTCTAATCTTTTACAACTTAATTCTTCCAATAATCCTTTATGGTATAGAATCAAGGTTCTTTATTATTTTTGTTTCTCTCCTCTCTCTCAACACTCTCTAGCTTTTTAATACTTTTACTAAAATATGGTACCTAGAATTGTACATAAAACTTGATGTTGGGTATGACCAGAACAGAAAAAAGTGGGGAAAGTGTCACCACCCTTGTCCTGACCATTATTCTTCTCTTACAAGAGTCTAAAGTGATGTTAGCTTCTTTAGATGCCATATGTTGACTCATCTTGAATTTATAATCTATTAAGATTTGCAGATATCTTTCAGAAGATGCTCTTTAGTTAGGTCTTATCCACATTCTATTTGTGAAATCAATTTTTGGCAACAAAATTTCAACTTTGCATCTATCTTTATGAATACCTTATTATGTTTAATATGACTTTCTCTTAATATTTTAAAAATCTTGATGCTCTTATTTGATGGATTCGCCATATTTGCTAGCCATATGTCTGCTCAATTTAATAAGCATGCCATCAATACTGCTATCTAAGTCATTGATAAAACTTTTAAGCATCACAGGGCCAAGCATATATCCTTGGAGCATTGAACTAGAAACCTCCTCTAAAGCTGTCATCAAACCATTAATTGCATTTATCCACTCTTTCCATTTATCCATTGAATGAGCTACAAATTCACAAAGAGTAATCATATAGCTCATACCTTCAAACTTGACCATCTTATTAGTCAACTGACAGAATAAATTGAGAAAGTTTGAAGATAAACGAGAAAATGGGGATAAGAGAGTCTGCAAGAGATGGTCTGGAATGGCATCCCTTGTGCTTATAGAGGGATTGGCAAGAAGAAGGGATCACTACATTATGTGAGCTACGAGGGAAGGAGGAGAGAGTGGTAGAAGGCATCTGGGTGATGTGAGATGAGGGAAGTCTTGGTGAATGGCCTAAATTTACAGTAAAATATAAAGCAGAGTTCTCAGGGAAGCCATAAGAAGTTTGAAACAAGATGAAAAGTTTTATAAAAGGATTGCCTAGCAATTAACTCACTATCCCACTTACCATAATGATCTTCATCACTGGCAATGGTTTTCATTGTGGTAAGTGGGATAGTTAGTTATTTAGGGAGGTGTAAAAAGATTGCCTACCAGCAATAAAAGTCCAGTTGAAGTTATGTAACAAATTTGTAGTGAAACTACTAAGAATGGTTTTCATTATTTTCTCCAACTTTCTTCTGAAGTATCTGAGTAGCAGCAATATAAAATACCTGGAAATCTATTTGTCAAGACAAAACTAAGAATTATATGAGCACAATTATAAAACACTTTTCATACAAATAAAGTCAGATCTAAACAACTGGAAAAGGTATTAATTGCTTACTGGTAGACCAAGCCCATATTCAAAAAATGATGATTCTTCCCAAATTAATCTATTCAGTGTCATAGCAAGCAAACTATCAAAAATTTATTTTATAGAGCTAGAAAAAATAGCAACAAATTCATCTGGAAGAACAAAAGGTCAAGAATATCAAGGGAATTCATTTTTTAAATGTGAAAGAAGGTGGCCCAGCAGTACCAGGTCTCAAACTACACTTTAAAGTAGTAATCAACAAAACAATCTGGTACTGACTAAGAAATGGAGTGGGGAATCAATGAAACAGATTAGATACATAATTAATCATTATTAATTAATTAACATCAATACATAAATAATTAGATGCATAATTGGGTTAAGTGACCTTAGCAAACCAGTGTTTGATAAAACAAAGGTTCAAGCTTTTGGGGTAAGAACTCGCTATCTGACAAAAAAATACTGGGGAAACTGGAAAACAGTATGACAAAAACTTAGGTAGAGTCCAATATCTCACATCATATAATAAGATAAAGTCAAAAAGAGTATATGATTTAGACATAATGGGTAATACCAGAAGCAAATTAAGGGAACATGGAATAGTTTACCTGTCAGATCTAAGGAGAAGGGAAGAATTTATGACCAAACTAGAGACAGAAAATATTAAAATATATAAAATGAATGATTTTTATTATATTAAATTTAAAGGTTTTGTAAAAAAAGTAATCAAAATTAGAAACTAAACAACAAACTTGGGGGGAGGAAATTCAGCAAATCTCTCTAATAAAGTCTTATTTCTCAAATATATTGAGAACTAAGCCAAATTTATAAGAATTATAAGAATTCAAGTCATTCCGCAATTGAAAAATAGTAGAAGGATATGAACATAGTTTTCAGATGAAGAAATCAAAGATATCAAAAATATTCAAAACCATTTCTGATTAAAGAAATTAAAATGAAAACAACTCTGAGGTAATACCTCACACCTATTAGATTGACTAATATTGTAGTAATGGAAAGTGATAAATTTTGGAGGGGAAGATGCAAAATTGGGACACTAATGCATTGTTGGTGGAGTTGTGAACTGATCCAACCCTTCTAGAGGTCAATTTGGAACTATGCCCAAAGGGCTATATAATTCTGTGCACATCCACTGATCCTTTAATAGCACGACTGTACAAAAATGTGCTTTTTGTGGTGGCAAAAAAATTAGAAATTAAAGAGTTGTCCATCAGTTGGGAAATAGTTGAACAAATTGTGGTATATGATGGTGATGGAATACTATTGTGCTATAAGAAATGATGAGCAGGATGATCTTAGAAAAAGCTGGAAAGACCAACATGAACTGATGCAGTGAAATAAGCAGAACTGGGAGAACATTGTACACAGTAATAGAAATACTGTATGACAGTTAACTATAAAACACTTAGCTACTCTAAGCAATACAATGATCTGGGACAATTTGAATTTATGACAAAGAATCCTATCCACATTCGGAGAAAGAACTTTTGGAGTCAGAATGCAGATCAAAGAATACTGTTTGTCACATTTTATTTGTGTTTGTTTCTATTTTAAGATTTTGGTTTTATATGAATATTCTCTTACAATAATGACCAATTTAGGAATATTTTTTGCATGACAATACATTTATAACCCTGATCAAATTACTTACCATCTCTGGGAGGGGGGCAGGGAAGCGAGGAAGAGAGACAATTTGGATCTTATAATTTCAGAAAACATGTTGAAAATTGTTATTACATGTAATTGGGAAAAGAAAATATTTTTTTAAATTTCAAAATCAAATTGTCATTTTTTTCTAATGGCCACAAAATTTAGATTTCAGCAACTACTTCTTCCATGTTGGTTAGGATGAAGCCCAGAATATAATCCCTGCCTTGTGATTTCCTCCACATTTCAAATGATGAAATTAGGATCAATGCAAGAAATCATTAGCCTCTTTCCTTCTGGCAGAGTTTCATCAGATTCTGATATAATTCAAATCCCTGCAGTATTATTGTATAATGCCTTTATATCAGGCTTATGTCCTGTTCACGAATAGTTCATCTCTATATTCCTTCTGCTTAAATGGTCTCTAGTAAATTTCAACAGCAACACCACTTCACTTTCTACCTTTGCTTTATCAAAAAAACTCTTGGCCATGCTTCTTGACTTGTGCTTCTGATTTTCACACACATCTCTCTCTCTTTTTAAACCCTTGCCTTCCATCTTAGAATCAATATTGTGTATTGATTCCAAGGCGGAAGAGTGGTAAGATCTAGGCAATAGAGATTAAGTCATTCACCCATGGTCATGCCTCTAAGAAGTGTCTAAGGTCAGATTGGAACCCAGATTTGAATCCATTCTCTGGATCTGACTCTCAATTCAATGAGCCACTTTTAGCTGCCCATCCCACATATCTTCTTAAGATACATACTTCTCTCTTCCCTCCTCCTTACCACCAATTTACTATTGATTGGTTCTATACCTTTTGAATAAGTATACCTTTCTGAGCTCTATGTCAGTCATGGATCTAGTCATACAAAGTCTCAATTATACCTATGAGTTTCCATTTTCCCCTTTGGATTAGGATTTCAGGTTTACCTCTTTTGATAGCCTTCCTTTCTGCATTTGTGTATAGAAATATGAAGTCATATTTTTATTGCTTAATAGATTTTACCTTCTATGAATCCTTAAGGCACTGGTACTATTATTAATACCTACATAGTAGCTATTTTCTGTGGCATCTAGCCTTTTCTCTCTTTGTTATTATTTACATCTTGTCTCCCTCAAAGAACATAAGTTCCTTCCTTGAGGGTAGGGTCTCTTTTTTTACTTTCTTTATATCTCTTAATTATATATCTGATACATGGTAAGCACTTAATATTTGCTGGCGGACTGAATTGTCCATTTAAATCTCTATTTAAAGACTTTGTAAATATACTCTAAGAGTCCTAATCAACTAGGTGGTATAGTAGATGAAGAATTTTAAATCATGCCTCAGATACCTACTGTGTGACCTTGGACAAGTCATCTAAACTGTCATAAACTCCATTTTCTCATCTGTAAAATGGGGATGATAGCAACCTACTTCACAGGCTTATTGTGAGGTTCCAGTGAAATAAACTATAAAAAGTACTTTGTTGAATAAGAGGGTTTTGAAAGGAAGGTTAACAATAATCATATCAAAAAAGAAAGAAAAGAAAATTCATGGATCTTCTTTTTAAATTTCAAGTACTTTGTAAACCTTTAACCACTATATAAATGCTAACTATTATAAAATCTAAATGGCATAAGAGATGGACTTGGAGTCTAGAAGACTTGAATTAGAATCCTGCTTCAAAAACTTATTAGCTGTGTGACCTTGGGTGAGTCAATTAATGCCCTCAGCCTCAGTGTCCTCCTCTTTAAAATGGGGATTATAATAGAATCTACCTCAAAGAGGTGTTGTGAAGATCAAATGAGATACACAAATAAAATGCCTTGGGAACTTGAAAGTGCTATTATTATTTTAATGATTAGCATTTCACCCTGGCCAAGGAATCCATCTTTCTATACTACCTTCTTAATGAATTGTTCATTCCCTAAATCTATCTATGCTTGCCTATAATCAATAATAGTCATGAGAGCACCACTTGGGCCCCTGAGTTCTACATTTTCTTCATTGTTCAGGATTTCATAACTTTTGCAATGTTTTGGAAGCAGCATTTGTGCCCACCAGAAGTAGGTAGGAGTCAATTTGGTTTGATACAGCTGGGAAAGTTCCCTGTTTTATCCTGGATGCACACTCCAACAAGACAGCAAGCTCTTTATTTCCAGCCCCACCCCTTCCTTCTTCCTTTTCAATTCAAAGCTTTCTTTTTGTCCTTGTTCAGGTACCTGAGAAACAGTCCCCTCATTATCCTTCAGCAGAGAGTCACTGATCACATCCTATTCATCTCTCATTTTCTTTCTCTCTTTCCCACATGCTCACTCTTCTAATGGTACCTATGGAATCATATGATCATCCCTTGGGGGATAAACATATACTATTACTTCAGCCAAGAATCCAGCTGTGCCCTATATAGGAAGAGTCAGGTTGTGAAGTGGTTAGAGTGCCAAGCCTGGAGTTGGAAAGGCTTGAGTTCAAATCCTGCCTTACTAACTGTGAAACCCTGGGCAAGTCACTTAACCCTTATTGCCTCAATTTCTTTGTATTTTAAATGAGCCAGAGAAGGAAATGGCAAACAACTCCAGTATCTTTGCCAAGAAAACATCAAATGATGTCACAGAGATTTAGGCATGACTTAAACGGCCAAATGACAATAACAATCCTTTATATAGGAAGGATCTTACAATTATCACTTAGTTCCAAGTGTTTAGTGGTCATTGCTTGCTCCCTCTTTCTACCTCACATTGTTCCAACTTCTGCCCTCCTGGGACAGGTCAACATGCCCCTCTACCTTTGTTGATCCTCTTGGGAAGGAAGGAAGGAAGGAAGGAAGGAAGGAAGGAAGGAAGGAAGGAAGGAAGGAAGGAAGGAAGGAAGGAAGGAAGGAAGGAAGGAAGGAAGGAAGGAAGGAAGGAAGGAAAGACCTGAAATATTGAGTGGCATTTCTTGAGCCTAATTTACCTTGTCTTCTAGGATGCTGACCAGCCCACTTAAATAGCCTAGATAGCAATTTTGGCCCTGGTAGAATGATAAACATTGAGGCCAGTGCCTGGAACATAGACATTTAATGAATGCTTATTGATTGAATTAGAACTTCATACAAGTCACTAGGAAATTCTCTTTTACATCCATACTTGCTAGAAACAAATTCTTTAATCCTCTTTCTCTTTTATTCTTGGTAAGCATCCTTGAATGGCACTAAGGTACGTGAAGGATAATACTGAAGTCTAGAGGTCATAGGTTTAAATCCCACCTTTGATAATAGCTGTATGACCTTGGATA
Source organism: Monodelphis domestica (assembly GCF_027887165.1). NCBI lineage: Eukaryota > Metazoa > Chordata > Mammalia > Didelphimorphia > Didelphidae > Monodelphis > Monodelphis domestica. The sequence goes on along the minus strand of NC_077228.1, from coordinate 63,168,020 downwards.
AGTCATAACCTCTCAAAGCCTCAGTTTTCTCATTTGTAATAATAAAAACTAGACCTGTGATTTCATTGGGATAGAGAAATCCTGGATGAGGAAACTCACTCCCTCTCCCAATGTACCTTCCCTTTAAGTCATAATCTTATTAGAGATGCCCAGAACACTAAAAGTTTAAGTAAGTTGCCCAGGATTTCAAAGCCAGTATGCATCAGAAGTGGGGCTCCAGACCTCCTGGCTTTGGGGTCAGTTCTCTATTCTCTATTCCATCCTGTCTCTTCAGCCATATAGAAAATGAAGGGTGATAATAGTGCCTCCCTTATAGAGATGGGGAAAGGTATGCAAGGTTCAAAGGAGATCATGCATATAGAGTGTTTTGCAAATCATAAAATGCCATTATTGACAAACAGCTTGGTGTAGTAGAAAATGGGATCCTGAGGCTGTGACACTTGATAAATTAGTTAATCGCCCTGGGCTACAATTTCCCTATCTGTAAAATGAAGGCATTTGGGCTCAATGGCTTCTAAAGTCCCTTCTAACATATCTGATTATTTTATAATGATTTTTTTCATTTTTCAATTATTTATTTGGTGGGTTTTTTGTTACATTAAAGTTCCTAGGTAACTTCTTTCCTCTATAGCCTGCCCTAGAGAAGGCATCAGTTGACCATATATATATATATATATATATATATATATATACATATAAATATGTATGTATGATGTATATAAACTGTGTCATTCCTGTTTCTGTTGATTCTTTCTTTCTCTGGAGGTAACCATTTATAGTTATCCTTCAAACAATATTTCTATCTATAATTTTCTCTTGGTTCTGCTCAATTCGTTCTTCATCATTGCATATAAATGTATATATGTATATAATTAAATTAATCTACTCATCATAGCTCTTGTACACTCCTCCAACAAATTCTAATTCATTTTCTCCTGTATTCCTATAGCTCCAATTCTCAGAATCACTCAACAGGCACTTTCCAAGCTTGTAAACTTCTCAAATAGGGGAGCAGGTCTTACAACCTTTGGGTCCTTCATGGTGCCCAACTCAAGTTGGGCACACAGTTGACTGATTTGTTTACTTGACTGGAGGAGGACCAATCCAGGCACCATGGACACTGGCAGTGGGAGATCTGTGCTCTCTACCTGATAGAGATGCCTCTGGGGGCTCAGGGCTTTCCCTTCAGGACTTTCTACAGGGATCTGGTCTCCTCCCTCCAGTTTTTCTCCACCCCAGCCATCTCAGGAACAAACCCGGTCTTGAGAGAGAGAATATATATATATATATATATATATATATATATATATATATATATATATAGAGAGAGAGAGAGAGAGAGAGAGAGAGAGAGAGAGAGAGAGAGAGAGAGAGAGAGAGAGAGAAAATATATAGAGAGTATATATTTATATATATAGAAGTCAGCAGAAATTGCATTGCTTCTCCCTAGCAGTGGGGACAGCATCCCTGCCAGTGAAGTGGAAACTTGTTCCCTGCTATGGTAACAGTGGTCCTGGTTAGAAAACAAGGTTTCAGTTTTTTGTAGCCTGGAGGTGGAATTTGAGCAAGTGACTTCAGAAAGCATAGCTGTAGTCTCTGAATGGGCCAGGACTTACAGGAAACATGGCCTTTCAGGGTTCCATAATGCATTGCAGAATGGAGTGAATTCTCTTCTTCCTCTTGATTCCAGAAGAAAGTTCATTGCCCAGTCCAGAGCTGATGCTCATAGTAGATCGTGCAACAATTATGGTGAAGATGAAGGGTCAAAGGAGATAATAAAAGAAGAGGTAAAGGTCCAAGGGCAACTGAAACCCTCTCAGTCCCTACTATTGCTCCTTCACTCCCTCTCTGTCTCCTAGGTCTACAGGGAATGGCATTCAGCTTCCTGGCTCAGTCCCTGCTGCTTGGAGTCATGCAGCCCGCTGCCTGTCTACATTCCTAGACACCACCAGGATGATGAGAAAACTATTCAGGCTTAGCAGCCCTTTTTCTCAGCACCAAGGCAGCCCCTGGTGGGAAATGCACGAGCCAGTTAGATGGATTTCTATATCAGTCCCTTGGATGGAAAAATGACTAATGGCCTGATGAGTTATGTGCTGAACTCTGACTTTCAAGGCACTAAATATAGAACACACACTCGGAGGGAACTATATTTAGCATGGCTGGGATGAGGAGGGAGGGGATGCTGGGGCTTTTGCAGGAGGGAGGATGGAAACAGTCCTGAGTGATGCTGTAGCAGCAGCTGCTGTTGCCGAAGGCTGATCTATTAGTTTCCATCAGGGAAGGAGCTGAATTGGATATTTCATTCCAGGTTTTTTTGCTTGCCAGGAGGGGAGCACTGGGGGTCATTTTTCCTGTTTAAAAAAAATTCAGATCTCCAAGCGCTCTCTATGACATACTCTGATTGTAATTTTCTTCTTCCTGGGTTTTATAGCATCACTTCTGCATGCTCTGGATGTGACGACCTCCTTCTAATTCCATAGTAGGGTGCCCTAGATTTCACTAGTTGAGATAGATGAGAAGCCTTGAATTATTTAGACTGAAGGTCAGAATCAGAGTGGAGCTCCAGAGCTGGCAAATAGCAATGCCCCTAAGTGCCCTGTGTGGTTGACAATCTTGATAGGCTGGCATAAACTGGAGAAAATCACTTAGCCTGGCATGGTCTGAAGTTTTCCTTCAGTAGAGGAGGCAGGAAGGAGGGTGTCATCTAGTTTGACCTTTCCTTGCCTCCTAGAACTGAAAGAGACAATAAAAAGAAAGTATGTGGAGGGCTTAGCTTCACTTCATAGGAAAGTGTTCAATCAATCAAAATGTCTTCATTATAAGGAATAAATGGAGTTTGCTGGCCATAGCAGTAGCAATAGTCCTTGGCTGCCAGTCCTTTGTGGAAGATCCTGAGCACAGATGTAATGAAGCACCTATTTTGAGGCCCTGAATCTTCAGTCTGCCACAGAAGTCCATTTTGGTCATGGCCCTCATTAGCCATCTGGTGATGCCTATGAATCCTTCCTTAAATGCTTTTTCAATTAAAGATAAATGAAAATTTTTCTCTTCCAAGTTCAAGAACTCCTTAAAATCTCTTGAGGGTTCATATATCCCAGGTAAAGGATACCTGTTCCATTGGGAGACACAGAGAGGGATCACTATCTTTTCCTAAGTCTGCCCTCCCCATTCTTCTAGAATTGAGTACCTTTCCATGGAAAATGAATGGGCTCTCATCCCATCAGGTTCTCTTTCATTGTTCAGAATACTTGTTATATGGTCAAGTCAAGACTGTCCTTATAGGATCATAGATTTAAAGATTGGGGGGAACCTTAAAAAATTCCACCATCCTTCATTTCACAGATGAGAAAACTGAATCTGAAAGAGATAAGTGACTTGCTCAAGGTCATCTAGTTAGAAAGTATGTAAGGCAGGTTTTTTAATTCAGATTTTCCTAACTGACAAGCCTAAAGCTCTACCCATTGTACCACCAGTAAGTTCATGCCTTTATTGTGAGAGGTCATTATGTTCCATGGACCCTGATGATCTGAACAAATGACTTCCTGCTGTGAATGAAAGTGAGTTCAGTGATCTGTACTCCAAAGAGAAATTGAGCATAGGTCAATTATTATTCAGATAACCTTTCTGAGCTAAAATTACCTAGCTAGGCTAATTGTCAGGACCACTGATCCTCCTGGGAATAGTCTTCCCCAAAGATCCAAATGATTAAAAGCATTATCATTCCAATTTTCTACTTTCCCCCTTGAAGGTTTGGTTGCCTGATTAGAACTGTGGATTGTTAAGATGGCTGGCTGCAGGAATCAGGAAATAGTGTATAATTATGATCCTGATACGGAAAGAAATTACATGAAAACAAAATCTGCTATATTTTCTTACACAAGCAAGATGTAAGGACCCATCCCCCCACCCCAAAGCACTGGGATGTTCTGGGGTTCTTCCATCCGTTCTTAATCACTTGGAAAATTGTGGGGAGGGAGTGTCAAGCTCTCAGTTCTGCAGTGCATCTGTACCAAGGAGATATCCCCAGGCTGTTTCTCCAGGATGCTGCAAGGATTCAGGACTTCATGCTGTCAGATGAAGTCTTTGCTTTCAGCTTTCACTTCATTTGCTGCCAGAGTACCTGAAACCCTGCACTAAGACTTGACCGCAGAGAACCCAAGTGCTTTTGACTCAGGTACCCCTCGCTTTTAATGACAGACAGATCTGTGTGAATCAATCAATCTAGCAATTAGGAGTGAAGCACTTAATTTGTGCCAGGAAGCAATAGGGGCTGGGGATACAAGGACCTAAAGGAAATAATCTCTGTTATAAAGACTTGCGATGGTGTAAGGAGAAAATGACATTGGTATATGGGGAGCTGGATGTAACTGAGAAGCAAGGTGGCCTCAGAGTCACTAAGGTTCAAATCCAACCTCTGCCAGAAACTGGCTATGTATGACCCCTGGGTAAATTATTAACCTCCCAATCCCCTAAGCAACTCTCTAAACCTTTAAATTGCAGAGAAGACCCTGATTTGAACTGGAAGAGGGAGTGCCTCAACTGCAAGTACTATTCACTAATAAAATAACAAGTGCAGTTCCTATATCTTATATTTATTTATATGTATCTGAAAGTTAGGTGACACAGTGGATAGAGATCCAGGTCTGGAGTCAGAACTCCTGAGTTCAAATCTAGCTTCAGGCACTTACCTTGGGATCCTGGATAAATCCCTTAACCTTTTTTGCCTCTGTTTTCTCATTTCTAAAATGAGCTGAGAAGAAATGGCAAGCCACTCCAATCTTTCTGCCAAGAAAACTCCAACTGGAGTCATGAAGAGTCTGAAAACATCTAACCAACAGCACCATGAAAGTCAATGTTTCATAGTAGATACAAGGTCTACAGCAGGGCTAGAACTAGCAACAACTAGCATTTATAGAGCATCTTAAGATTTACAGATCTCTTTCACACCTGAGTTCAAATCCTATTTCTAATACTTCCCAACTGTGTAACACTGGGGAAAACCCTTAGCGTCTCAGGTAAGTCCCTTAATTTCTTAAAGGTCCAAGCAACTTTATAAGGTGAAAAGTTGCAAAGAACGTGCCCTTCTCTCTTGGTAGAGGACCCAGCCAAAGTTCCCTAAACCAAGGAAGTCACAAATCCAGATCCTGTCCCTGTCATAGCTATATATCTAAATATATATACATATATATATACTTATTTATTTATGTGTGTGTGTATATATATACATATATATATATAGGTAGGTAGACAGACAAACAGATGATAGATAGATAGATAGATAGATAGATAGATAGATAGATAGATAGATAGATAGATAGATGGATGGATGATAGCAATGGATGATGGATGGATGGATGGATATATAGACAGACAGAGAGATGATAGAGATGGATGATGGATAGATAGATGATATAGGCAGACAGATCAAAACAAATAGACAACAGATATATATATATATATACATATATGCCAACAGATACACATATAATGGATGTATATATAAATGTCATATACAGTCATATGTGTATATATGCACACACATGCTTTCTTCCCCCCAAAAAAAATGTAGGCAGGCTCCTCCATGTTTGCTTTTGTATTCCAGCACCTAGAATAGAGCCTGGAACAAAGAAGGCACTTAATAAATGCTTCTTGATAGACTGACCCTAAAATATTGAGACACAGAAACCCCATCTAGATGAGATTTTCTGGGACCACTATTAGCAGCTAGAATGCTGCACCTTTAGCCTAGCCCTTATTGATCTCATCCTCCCCTCTACCCACTTTGGTTTATATATGAAAAGGAATGTTTTCACCTCAATTCCAATTATTCTGAAAGAGACAATTAGCTCACTTCAGGCAGCCTTAGCTGTATGAATTTAGACCTTACTGGGAGGAGCAGGCCAGGCAAAATCCTGTCCACCAAGTAATATACAGAGTCTACAAGTATAATAAAGGCTCCAGAGTCTCTGGATGGTCTTAGCTGCCTTTGAGTACTTTCCTTTAAGAGAAGAAAGAATATGGAAACCTACTGAAGAAAGGAAAAAATGCTCTCATTGTCAGGTGGAAAGATGAAAGAGAACATATATATGTGGATGAAGAAAAAGGAAAGATAAAACCAAATTAAAAACCCAACCAGAGAAGCTCCTAAAAGATGGGGATTCCTTCCACCAGAATCCTGCAAAACCCATGGCCTCCCCAGTGCTGCTCCTTTAAATCTCCCCCCCCCCCATTGCAGCCTCAGGGTATTGGGCTTGCCTTTTTTTTTCTCCATCCTTCCCTGGCCTCAGTCTCCCTCCCCACCTTCCCTGCCGCCCCCATCCCAAGTCTCTATCCCATAACATTCCGATGCCATGCTGGGCCATTGCTACATGATCCCCCCTGGTTTCCAAGCTTCTCCAAATTCTCCTCCCTCCCTCCTCAGCCCATCCTCCACCCTCCAAAGCTCAGCTCTCAGGCTGGCACCCGCACTGCAGCACTACTGCCGGTGCGCTATTCTGGGCTGGACTTGCCAAGCGCCAATCCGCACTGCAGAGGTACCAAGCTCCCGGCGGCTCTCCCCTCCGCCCCCGCTCCTCCTTGCTCTCTCCTTCGCCTTACATAAGCCACGCATTCTTGCAGTGAATTCCGACACCCCATTTTCCCCTCTCCTGGGGAGAGAGGGAAAACCGAAGCGCTGCTCCCTAGTCCACTCCCCCAGGGTTTCCAAACAGCCCTTGTTCTACCGGCGTCTCCCTGCAGACCCGTTAGAAAGGAAAGAGCCTCAGTTGGCACTACCCAGTTACGCTTCTCCTCTGGAATCTGGAGAATGGAGCTCTCTTTTCAAGTACTTTGCTGTGTGCCTTTTAGCAAATCACTTAACCTTTCTCTTTGTCATAGCTGCCTCGACTAAACTAGGAAAAGGATGAGGCCAACACAAGGAGACTGGGGGAGCCCAGTAAAGCATCACAGCCTGGCTGCCTTGCTGAGATCAATGAAGGAAACAAACAAGTTTGATCAGAATTTCCCAGATTCATTCTCTTCCCATTGGAAGCAGATGATTACTAACTTCACTACTTCCCAAGAAGCTCCTGGGCATTTGGGGAAAGGAGAGAAAAAGTCTACATTTTTTTCTTTGTGAAGCAAGAGAAAACTATTAGTGGCAATTGATCGTAGAACTCAGTCTTTAGGTAGCTCAATGGATTAAGAGCCTGGCCTAGAAATGGGAGGTCCTAGGTTAGAAGGTGATCAATTAATCCCTATTGTCTAACCCTTACCTCCAAAAGCAGTACACAACATTAATTCTGAGATTCTAAGAGGTAAAGGTTTTAAAAAACCTCAATCCTTGCATTGTCTAACTTTACTCTCTAAGCAGGAGCAGAAGGAAGAATTTGTAGATCTAAAATGGTACTATTCACCACTTTTTTTTTTCAACCTATCTGACTCTCCGTGACCACATTTGGGGTTTTCTTGGCAATCTGGAGTGGTTTGCCATTTCCTTTTCCAGTTCATTTTACCGATGAGGGAATAAGACAAACAAGGTTAATTGACTTGTCCAGGATCACATAGCTAGTAAGTATCTGAGGCTGGATTCGCATTCACAAAGAGGAGTCCTCCTGACTCCCTGTCCAGTGTTCTATCCATTGTACCACCTAGTTGACTCCTATTATCAAAGATGGTCTATATACAGGTTTACAAAGTGCTTTGCCTACATTCTAATGTGATTCTCACAGCAATGCCATTTTGTAGCTAAAATGAGTGGTACAGGCTTTAATTTGTGCATGCATAGTAACACAATTAGTAAGTGGCAGAAATGGGACAAATCAAACCCAGATCCTGACTCCAGACCTGGCTCCTAGATTTCAATGCCTTATCTTTACCAAAAAAAAAAAAAAAAAAAAAAGAACCCAAGGCCAGAGAAGGGAATTAATTTGTCCAAAGTCTCACATAGCAAGAAGTAGCATTGACAAGATTTGAATCCAGGTTCTCTGACTCCAAGTTTCGTACTCTTCTATGGCAGGGTCATAGTGCACCCTTGCAAGGTTAAGAAAATAGATCTCCTGAATTTGTCAAGCTTTCACTTATAACACATATGATTTGATTTGTCACAAGATAAATAACTATTGGTCATATAGATCAGAATTGTCTGGTGTTTAAAACTGTGCATTCATAAACAATATTAAAAACTGGAGCAGCTAGATGGCACAATGGATAAAGTGCCAGGTCTAGAGTTAGGCAGACCTGGCTTCCAATATGGGCTCAGTTATTACTTAGCTGTGTGACCCTGGGCAAGTCATTTAACCCCATTTGCCTAGCCCTTGACCTTCTTAGAGCTTTTAGGAGAACAGTTGTCCCATGCCAATACCTATTCTTATGTGATGACACATAAAGCTGCCTATTTTGCCCCCTGTAGTCCTTGCCCCTATTCCTTAATAATGTTTCCCAGGAGTTCACTAACCTGTAGAAATCTGGTCCCCCAAAGTCATTCTCCCACTAACCTAACATCCAAGAACCAGGAATCTCCACCCAATTGCTGAGACTGGTAAAGTTCATTCCACTTTGTTCACCTTGTCACCTATCAAACCATGCTTTGAATATAAATCATTTCTCTCTAAGGACCCTAAAGCTTGACCTCTTTCCCAAGATCAGACCTTTCTGGTCCCCATAAGAAGGGCTCTCTTCAAAACTGCAGAGAATCAGGGAAGAGGGCCAATCTGCTCCATAATCTTTCTTCTCCTTTAAACCATTGCCCAGAGACTCCCATTGGCAATTGTCTTAGTCACCAGCATAACTTCCCATCTTGATCAGATTGATGTCATTTCATTCTGAAAATATTTGTGATGGAAGTGGGGTTGAGGAGATTGAAAAGTACAAATACAGAAGGTGAGGGATTGTTTCTCCAGGTGACTTGAGTCAATTTGCCTTAGGTTTTCTTTTTAACACAGAAATGTCCACAGGATAAGGGTATTTTTCCCTCCATGGGGAATGACAAAGAAAGGAGTATTACTATATGAGTTAGACTCTTGGAATCTGACAAAAATGGGAAATCTAATCAGGGCAGAATTCTTAAGAGAGGGTGTCAAGAAAACTGAAAGTCTGATGCTTAGGAACATTTAATCTTCAGCAATGTCTTCCTCCTGCCAATAGAACTGGCATTGCCCATGGCAAAGGCATTCATACTCAGTGGGGACTCTCCTACTTACCCCATCCTCAAGAGATGCCTCTCTAAACTTAGATTAGGAACAACCTTCCTGTGAGGCATTTCCTGGGGATTAAACATATTTCCTGATGTACCCCTTGGAAACTTCTCAACTTCTTGAATCTTCCCAGCCATGAATTCGTAAAAAGTGCCTTCACAGTTCCTGGGGCCTGGACTATCACCAATTGATTTTCTACCTCATCTTCAAAATCAGTAAATCCATTTTAGTGGGATTTTTATGCCATTTATTCTCTACCTTGAATGGAAGTTCTTGTCGAACTTTGATGGCCCAGCTTAAATCAAATTCCAGTTGAACTTGGCTAAATTGCTCATGCCCTTGAACAATAGCTTGGCCACTTTCCCAGTCCTCAAGTTTGATGTCATTCAGTATGTTAGAAAATAGCTAGGGATAGACCAGCTGTAGTTAGCAATGGAAATTTAGAAGGAGCTCCTTCAACAGCATAGGGAATCATGTTCATTCAGTTTAGCTAATAATAAATGGCTGGAGAATTGAATGACTTGGCCCTGGGAGGAAAGTAAATGTTTTGTGCCCCCCCCCCCCCAAGAGTAAATTCATTTGTACATAATCTTGATTCCAGAGTCTTTGACCAGGATTCTCAAAAGCACCAATCTCAGCAAACAAGATTCTTGGGGAAATAACCTGGGATTGATGTTCGTAATTTGGTCAGTGTCCATTATTACTGCCTTGAACAAATGAAAACCTAATCTTAATTCAACCACTTTAAATACCCCATGGAAGATATGACTTAACCCATAAAAGTACAGTAAGAATTAAGGTTACGCTCAAGAATGCTAGAATTAGCTTCCAAAAGTAAGGTTTGAAAAAATGTCATACAACTTTTATGTGGATCAGATGGAAAAATATCGGGCTAGACTATAGCACAATTGTGTGGCTTTGAAAATTATTGAATCTCCTGATCCAAAGAGTGAACATTGTTAGAAGAAAATTAGGGGATGACAATTTGGAACTATGCCCTTTGATCCAACCATACCACTGCTGGGTTTATACACCAAAGAGATCATAAGGGAAAAGACTTGTAAAAAATATTTATAGCCACACTCTTTGTAGTGGCAAAAAATTGGGAAATGAGGGGATGCCCTTCAACTGGAGAATGGCTGAACAAATTGTGGTATATGTTGGTGATGGAATACTATTGTGCTAAATGGAATAATAAAGTAGAGGAATTCCATGTGAACTGGAAAGACCTCCAAGAATTGATGCAGAGTGAAAGGAACAGAACCAGGACAACATTATACACAGAGACTGATACACTGTGGTACAATTGAATGTAATGTATTTTTCTGCTAGTAGCAATGCACTGATCCAGGACAATTCTGAGGGACTTATAAGAAAGAAAGAAGAAAAAAAACCACTATCCACATCCAAAGAAAGAACTGTGGGAGTAGAAACACCAAAGAAAAATAACTGCCTGATCACATGGGTCAATGGGGATATGATTGGGGACATAGATTCTAAACGATCACCCCAGTGCAATTATCAATAATATGGAAATAGGTCTTGATCAGTGACACATATAAAACCTGTTGGAATTGCACATTGGCTATGGGGATGGGAAGGAGGGAAAAACATGAATCATGTAACCATGGAAAAATATTCTAAATTAATTAAATAACATTTTTCAATTAAAAAAAAAAAGAAAAAATTAGGAAGGAAGTTTCTAGTAATGTGTCCCAGGGATCTGTGCTCACTCTAATGCACTTTAACACTTTTATCAATGATTTAGAAGAAGTCATAGATGACATCTGTCAAATATGCAGATAAAAAAAGGTTGACAGTGATAGCTAATGCATTGGATGACAGAATTAGTATTCAAAAAGACCTCAGCAGGCTAAAATACTGGGCTAGATCTAATGCAGTGAAAAATTAATAGAAATAAAAGCCAAGTTCCATATTGAGATTCAAAAGTGAATTTCACAAGTATAAATGGATTAGAATGTCTAGTGGAAAAAATGTAGATTGAAAACTGAGTGATATGGCTGCCAAAGAACATAATGAAATCCCAAACTATATTAAGAGAGTCCTTATGTCTAAAACAAGAGAAGTGGTAGTACCATTGTAATCTATCCTAGTCAAATCAGTTCTGATGAATTGTTTTTTAATTCAAGGTTCTACATTTGGGGAAAAATATTGATAAGTTGGAGTGTTTCTAGATGAGGATGACTAGGACAATGAAGAGAACTGAGGTCTTATCATAGGAAGATCAGTTGATAGAGCTAGTGCCTGGAGAAGATTTAGGTAGCCAACCGGGGGACCCATGATAGTATATAAAGTATTTAAAGGACTTTCATATGAAAGAGGTTTATACCTATGCTGCTTGGCCTCAGAGGGCAGAAATAATGGGTAGAACTTGCTAAGAGGCAGATTGAGGTACTACATACAGAAAAATACCTAACAATTAGAGCGACCCCAAAATGGGTTGGACTGCCTCCAAAAAAGTCTTAACTTAAAATTCATATGACTATTTGTCAGGGTTATTATAGAGTGGGTTCCTATTTAGGTATGGCTTGGATTTAATAACCTCTTAGGTCTCTTTCAATTCAGATATTCTATGATTCTGAATGCTTTTGTGAATCCTAGCTCTGTTTCCTATCTGCCCACCTTTGGACAGCTCGCCTTACGTCTCTGGGTTTCAGTTTTCTCATTTGTAAAATTAGGCAATTGGATGGAATGTTCAAAGGATCTTAATTTGAAGGTCTCTTTCATCTCTGACATTCTGTCATTCTGTGATTCTCTTATCAAAGTCTATATCCAGAATCAAAGCTTGAGAATCTCATATTTTCCTTTGTTTCTCTTATTGCTATGGTCAGAATTTTGAGCTCCCCAATTCATGAACTTTATAACAATTCCCTCTAAACCTTGAGAAAGAGAAGTCAGTGCAGGAAAGTAAAGGATTTGGACTCTGAAGATTTCTAAATCTCCAGACCTCAAATGTTTCTTCTTTTTCCCTTTCTCTGGAAGGAGTAATAATGCAGAGTATTGTATTTTCCTACCTGGATTTGAAAATCTGATCAAAGTCATACACTCTTGCTTTGAGTATTTATTGGGTACCTTGCACTTAACTATTCAAGAACTCGTGTTTCAAAATGCTTTAAGACTTAGCTTTCATTGTGCAAATATACTCATTTTTCAGCTGAGTAAACTGAGGATCAGAGGCTAAGTGGCTTTTCTTAGGATCATATAGTTATCAAGTATTGGAACCAGGATTTGTGGTTTATATGGCCAGTGCTATTTCCATTACCATAGGGCAGCCAGATGCTACAGTAGTCACAGAACTGGACCTAGAGTTAGGAAGACTCATCCTACTGAGTTCAAATCTGGTCTCAGGCACTTACTGCCTGTGCAACCCTAGGAAAGTCACGTAACACCATTGACCTTAGTTTCCTCATTTATAGAATGTGCTGGAGAAGGAAATGGCAAATGAATTGAGTATCTTTGCCAAGAAAAATTCAAATGGGGGGTCAAAAAAAAAATCAGATACAAGGAAAAATGACTGAACCAAATTTCCATGACCACATGCTATAGCATCAGTTTTGAATAGGTTTTTTTTCTTTTTCTTTTTTTTCCTGAGTGGAACACAATGTGTATGTGTGTGCATATTGCAGTAGGAGCAGCAATAGCAGGAGCAACAGCAGCAGAATATGAAGGTATGATGGCTGGGAAGAGGCATGGGAGGAATGGGACAGAAATGGGAATGAGAGTAGATTTAGAGATTGAGCATAAACTGAAGTGAAGCAAAACCCAGTGGAAGGATACCTTGCCGTGTTTTTTACACATATAAGAAGGCTAATGGGAATTAGGGATCTTGGATTCCAGCCTTTAATCAAGTCAATTAATAATTTTTTGCTTAAGCTCACCCATCCATAAAACTGGTATCAATCACAAGCCATGCTTATCTGGCCAGGAAATTTGTGAGATTTAATTAGCATAATTCTCAGCTTCTGAGGCCATAGAAAACCTTAGATGAGATGTGCCAGACACATTCAATGGCATAATCAACCTGCCTTGTACTCTGGCCTAGGTTCACTGATGTATATCACACCATTAAAAGCTTTCCTGCATCTTACAAATTAATTTATTGTGCTTGGGTGATGGTGATTGCATTTATTTCAAGTTCAAATGCTTATATGAACTCAGTCCCAGCTTGCTATTCCACTCGCCTTCTTTCTTGTGTATTTTCTTATTCTTGATACTAATTGATACCTAATGAGTCTACAACATCTGACCTTCCTTTCCTTTTTGCTAATGGAGCACTAGTGGTCACAGTGACCAGCCTTCCTTTGAGGACCCTCATCCAACCCAATTCGTGCTGTGATGAAAAATCAAAAACATTAAAAAACTATCGTTATAACCTTATAATGTCTTCCATGAGATCCCTCCCTCTTTTCTTGGTCTCCACCAACACATGCATGCACATACACACATATACACATAATGTAAATATTTATAAAGAAAGAGATTTGTGATCATCCCTTTTTAAATTGCTTTAGTTACACATAGAAACCACTTTTGACAATTGTTTTCTGATATTTTAGGATTCAGATTTTCTCTCTTCTTCCCTTCCCTCCCACTTCCCAAGATGATAAATAGCCTAATATGGGGTGTGCCAGTGCTTTTATGCAATACATATTTGTATATTGCTCATGCCATGATAAAAGACATGTATCACATGGACAATTAAAAAAAAACTTATCCTCATGTGCATACCAAGTGAGTTGGATTATATTCATTTATTTTTATTCAATTCAACGTGTTGTTAAGCATCTGCTATGTACAAGTACTATAAAGTCAGTAATGAAATAGCCCCTGCCTTCAAGGAGCTTATATCCTACTAAGGATGGGAAGGGGCTGTGCATATATAAGTAAATCTAATTAGTAAATTAGTACTTTACTAGTAATACTAGTAAAAATGTACTAGTAACTAGTAAAAATTAGTGAAAATTAGTAAAAAGTACATAAAATGTGAGACAGAAAGAGAAGGGAGAGAGAGAGAGAGAGACATATATATATATATATATATATATATATATATATATATATATATATATATATATACACACACACACAAAGAAAGAGATGGAGAAAAGAAGAAAATGAAAGAAGAGAGGAGAGGAGAGGAGAGGAGAGGAGAGGAGAGGAGAGGAGAGGAGAGGAGAGGAGAGGAGAGGAGAGGAGAGGAGAGGAGAGGAGAGGAGAGGAGAGGAGAGGAGAGGAGAGGAAGGAAGGGGAGGGGAGGGGAGGGGAGGGGAGGGGAGGGGAGGGGAGGGGAGGGGAGGGGAGGGGAGGTAGAAGGGGAAAGTTAACAACTGGAGATATTGGGAAAGGCCACATGTGGAAAGTGATCTCACATTAAGGATTCTTCAAAGTTGGATTTGAAGAAGGATTGTACTCCAACCATTACAGCCTGCCTGGGTAAAGATATGAAAGAAGGAGATAGGATATCTTATATAAGGGATTACTTAGCAAGCCAGTTTGACTAAAAAAAAAAAAGAGAAGATGGGATAATCTCCAAGGTCCTTTCCAGATCTAAATCTTTGACTTTCTGAGCCTTTGATCTTGCCATAGATGACATTATAATAAGCTCTTTAGGACACTGTTCATTTGAAGTGCTCCCTCTCTACATGAGGTATTAAAACAGACATCATTCTAAATTCCAAAACTTACTGAAGTTATGTCAATTGACTTATAGAAATGAAAGGGTTTTCCAGAAGGAGCTGACTAGACTCTTCTCCAAAATGGCAGTCAGTTTGCCATCACAAACCAAGAGTCCCACTGTTAAAGGATCTTAAGTTTTCTTATATGGGAAGGGGTTTGGTCAGTGAATAGACTACACAGGAAAAGGGAGGATCTGCTTAAGAGACTATACAAAGAGCTACATCACAAACCTCAAAATCAGACCCAAAGGATTAGGAGAGAGAATTCCTCCTGGGGGGAAGAGAGAAGCCAATGGCTCATACAAGGGAACATCCACAAATTAAAACAACTACCATAGGAAATACTTGGCAACTGAAATATTCATCAAAAATTTGATAGCCATCTTTGTAGGTGTTTCTTCCCATTAGTCTCTGCAACAAGCTAATATGATATTCAATATATATTCAATAAATGTGTTTGCCTTAATATACAGGTTGAGTCTGGGGAGGGAGAAGAGTAAGTGAGGGGGAAAGAAGATACAGACATCTGAATGCAGAGCTGGCATTTAGACCATGGAAGTCTTTCTGAGTGGTCTACTTCCTTTGCTGCAAATTGAAAGGTTTCACTAGTTGGGAGGTGATTTAATATCCCATTTATAAGGGATTTCAAGGGCCTTCTGTGTCTTGTATATGGGGGTGGGGGGAACCTGTCTCCAGAAGGCCCAGTATTCTCTTTACATTTTGTTTAGCTCTTGAATTTCATTTCCTAGCACTGACATTGAGCTCAGCCCAAGAACAGCCCAGGTATTGGTGCTAAGCTGTAAGCAGCTCTTCCTTAGTTTTCTGTCATGATCTGCATAAAGAAATCTAGAAGGAAGACTTGTACAAGAATATTCATAGCAGCGCTCTTTGTGGTGGCCAAAAATTGGAAAATGAGGGGATGCTCTTCAATTGGAGAATGGCTGAACAAATTGTGGTGTATGTTGGTGATGGAATACTATTGTGCTAAAAGGAATAATAAAGTGGAAAAAAAAAAGAAATCTAGAAGGAAGACTGACGGGTTCAATTCCTCTCCTGGTTGATGCAGTGCTCCCCCACTGGAGCTAATGCTCCTTTCCTTAGAGCACTGCCTGTAGAAAATTTTCTATTTTGTTTCTTCCCAGAGTGGTTCAGGTTGTGCCCTCCAGTGATGATCCCCTCTATCCTTTCAGTGACAGAGTATTTCATTGGGACTTAGAAGCTAAATCCATGGCAAACAACTAAAAATATATTCAGTCCAACCATAAGTTTTACCCCTAACAGTATTGAGTGGCTAGTGTCGTGTTTGAACCACTGCCCTAGGTCCTATGACATAAGTAAAACTATGAAATGTACAAAATAAGGCTAGACAGTTAGCTTGGGACTAGACAATGGATTTCTGAAGGCACCTGGGCATATCTGTGAGTACTTTCCTGTGACTCCACTTGGACATGCCTTTTTAAATTTTATTTTGTTTCAATTCAATCTAATTTTATTTTCAGGTTCATATTCTCTCCCTTGAACTTCTCCCTTTCCCCCACTCAATTAAAAAACCAAAGAATTAAATTCATTACAAACATATATAGTTAAATCTCTGTGATGCTCTCAGAGAGGCACAAAAATATATCAAGTTAACAAGTATTTAGTAAATGTTATAGACATTGTTTATAAGTGGCACAGTGGATAAAGTCCTGGGCATGGAATCAGGCAGACCTGAATTCAAATCTAACCTCAGACACTTTCTAGCTATGTGACCCTGGGTGAGTCACTTCAAATTCTGTTTTCCTCATCTGTAAAATGAGCTGGAGAAGGAAATGGCAAATCATTCCTGTATCTTTGTCAAGAAAACCCCAAATGGGGTCACAGAGTCAGAGGACTAAAACAACTGAACAACTATATGCCAAGAACTGTGCTAAGCACTGGGAATAAAAAGAATTAAACATTTAACTTAATTTAATTTAATTTAATTTAAAACCTCTGTCCTCAAGGAGCTCACAGTGTAATAAGGGAGACACTATGTGCAAACAACTACATACAAACAAGGTATATTCAAGAAATAGCAGGATGGGCAGTAGTGCTTGGGCCTGCAAATCAGAAACATCTCTCCTCAGGGAATTTATATGCTTACTCCAACAAAATACTTTAAGACTGTGAGATTCCTCTAAACTCCTGGAGCAAGATGGCGCCTGGCCTTCCTGCCTCAAACCAGAGGGCCTCTGGACACTCTTTTAATGCCAAGTCGAAACCTGTGAAAACTTTTCTCAGACCAATTGAAGCTACCAAATTGGACTGTAAAACTTGCAACAGCAACAATCTCTCTTTGTCAGATTGTTAACTTCCTATTTTCCCCATTTCTGTAAAACCATTGGAAAGATCTTTCTCAGGGCTAGGTGATTTGACAGTTCTGTTCTCAGAGTGAGCAGGAAAATACATGTTAGGGCAGGATAAATTGAAAAGTATCAGAGGGCTGCAAAGGTTACTGAAGCACCTGGAAGGATGAGGGCACCCAGGCCCACAAATAAGATATGGATGTCTCCAGGTGTATAGAAATAGACATATCAATGTTTCCAAGAATGGGTTATTTTGTGATATCGGTGATAACAAAAGACAATATTGATAGAACACCTACTATGTGCCAAACACTGTGCCAAGTGATTCACGAAGTACCTTTATGTCATGGGATCCTCACCACTTTGGGACACAAGTGCTATTATTTACCCCATTTTATATAAGTGGAAACCAAGGCAGACCAAAGTTAAGTGATTTGCCCAGGGACAAATGGTCAGGGTCAGAGGCCACATTAGAACTCAGATCTTTATGACTCCACTGCAAGATCTAACTGCTTTATATCTTAGCAGGAGGTTTTCATAAGTTACTTTAACCAAATAAAATAAATCAGCACCAAGTGACCAAATTAATGATAAGCCTTTACAAACTAAGAAATGATCCAGGAAAGACAACACAGTGGTCCATTATGGAGCTTGTACCCAATGTCTTTCAATCATGGTGGCACCTAGCTATGGTTGAGTTACAGTGACGTAAAGCTCTGAAGAACCCAAGGGTATTCCCTTGCCACAAGGAGGTGTGAACAAGTGGGTATATATATATATATATATATATATATATATATATATATAAAGAGAGAGACAGAGAGACAGAGACAGAGAGAGACAGAGAGAGACAGACAGAGACAGAGACAGAGAGACAGAGAAAGAGACACACAAGGCAGAGAGAGGAACAAGACAGAAACAAACAGAAAGAGAAAGAGACAGAATGAAATAGAGATAAAGACTGAGAAAAAGAGACAAAAGAAAAGAAATAGATTGCGAGAGAACCAAAAAGAGAGTAAGAGCAATGGAGAAAGGAGGAGCAAGAAGGGAAGGAGAAAGAGAGACAAAGAAAGAGAGAGAATTGAAGGGAGAAAAGGAAAGAGGGAGAGAGGGAAAAAGAGAAACAGAGATGGAGGTGGAGAGAGAGATAAATGGAGGGAAGGATAGAGAAAAATAGACACAGTGATGAGGTAGATAGAGAAGGGAGGAGGGAGAGAGGGGGAGAGAGTAGAATAATGACTGGGACATTGAATTGTGAAGTAATTGCCCATGTCAGAACTAGTATGTTAAAAGCAGTACTAGAACCCACTCCATCCTAATCATGGGGCAAAGGAAAGGGTGCTGAACTTAAGAATCATAGCACCCTAATTCACATCCTGGCTCTGTTACTTCTTATCTTTTTAAACTTGGGCAGGTCCCTAAAACTTTCTGAGCCTTAGTTTCCTCAATTATAAAATAAGGGGATTAGACTGAGGGTCAGTACAGTACCTTCTGATTCTGGATCTGTGACCCTGTCTCTCATCCATCCATCCATCCATCCATCCTCCATCCATCCATTCATCCATCCATTCATCCATCCATTCATGAGACTAAAGTCCATCATTAATATAACCTCAGGGAAAAGGTAAGCTGCTTCACTATTTACTTTTGAACCATCCTTCTTGCTAATATTTAATTGGCTGACATTTCCAACTCCTCAGTCTCCCAGTTCTTCTGATTATCATTGCAAAAAGAAGCAATCCCTTCTAGCAGAAAGGAAGAAACTGCCACTTGGAAGAAACAGTTGTAGAACAGACCTGCTGTCAAAAATATATTGAGAAGGTCAGCTTGGGAAAGAGATGAATATTGTCATCGTAAATCCCCTTTTCTCAATTCTCCTAAAATAAGAGATAGGCAACTAGGTTACACATACACATAAATCACTGCTGCAATGTCTCTCTTGGGTGCAGGTGGAATTTCTGTTTAATTCAGAATTATTGACGGACATTTTTGATTTGTCTCTTCCCCACAGATCCCAAGGTCAATATGTATATTGGAAGTACAATTGCCCATGTCCTCAGGTCAAACCTTGGGCATTGGAATGGAAAATAAAAAATGGCAGATAGCTACTTGAGGGCAGGTACCAAATTTTATTTATCCATCTGTTCCCCAGAGTGTGGCATAATGCTCTGTACACTATAAGTCCTTAAATACCCACTTAATTGAATTTAATTACTTTTTCATATAAGCCATAGGCCTAGTCTATGAAAATGGTTGTTTTAAGAATGACCTATTGGTATTTTATAGAAAAAAAAAGAAATCAAAATGTACATTTCCTTATAAATAAATTCATATCATCGAATCTTGTTCATCGTTATATTTTTAGACCATATTATTTAATAAAATGACCTTAGCAAAGTATAAGCAAAGCATATGTATTCCTTACAGCAGCAATGGCTTGTGGAGGGGGGGGTAGAGTTATGGTATATACCTCAGATGTGACAACCCTTCAATACCTTAGTAGACAAGCTAAAAGGAGGGGCCTGTGGCTCTCAGAATTTATGTAGTAGGTTCTTGGTCAAACAGTTAATAAATGTCAGGAGGAAGAAGAGAAGAAAGGAAGGAAGAAAAAAAGAAACAACAAAGAAACAGAGAGATAAATGGAGGGAGGAAGGAAGGAAGGAAGGAAGGAAGGAAGGAAGGAAGGAAGGAAGGAAGGAAGGAAGGAAGGAAGGAAGGAAGGAAGAAGAAAGAAAAGAGGGTCAATGCTTGTTTTTAAAATTCACAAAAGAGAAGAGAAGGAAGGAAGCACAAAAACAAGACAACTTTCAAAGTTCATTGTTGAATGAATTCAATTTTAAAATAAAATGAAGCTATATGTAATGTTCATGGATTTGTGCATAATCTAGAGCCCAGATGACCTGAGTTTAAATCTGGTCACAGACACTTACTAGCTATGCAGTCCTTGACAAGTCACCTAACTTCTTTCTCTTTCATTTTTCTCAACTGTAAAATGGGGATATTAAAAGTACTTTCCTCTCAAGGTTGTTGTGGGGATCAAATGAATTTAATATTTGTAAAGTGCTTAGGAAATGTCTGGCACATAAAAGGCTCTCAGTAAATCCTTGTTCCCTTCCTCATATTCGTAAAAAAACCTAAAGGATTTGTGCATCAGTATAGAATTATTTGATTTGGCAAGTTTCTTATGGTTTGAGGAGTCTAAAGTCATCTCCTTGATGCTCTTGAAAGCCAAATAATTCCTTTCAAAAGAAAATGTTGTTGTCCAGCCAATTTAATTGACTATAACAATAATTACAGTAACTAAGTGACAGAGTGAATAAAGCCCTAGACTCAGAAACAGGAAAACCTGAGTCAAATCTAATGTCTGTCTCAGTTTCCTCATTTGTAAAGTAGGGATAATAAAATCATCTACTTCCCAAAGTTGTTGTGATAATCATATAAAATATTATTTGTGAAATTCTACATAAATTTTTGTAGCTCAGTCATTTTAGTCTTGTCCAACTCTTTATGATCCCATCTGGTTTTGTTTGTTTGTTTTTTGCAAAGATACTAGAGTGATTTGCCATTTCCTTCTCCAGATCATTTTACAGATGAGGAAACTGAAGCAAGCAGGGTTAAGGGATGTCCAGAGTCACACAGCTAGTAAGTGTCTGAAGCCAGATTTGAACTCATAAAGAGGAATCTTCCTGATTCCAAGCCCAATGTTCTAGCCACTATACTACCTAGCTGCCCTCTAATGCTTTGCTAACACAAAAATTGTTGCTATAAATATTTGAGTGCAAAAAGGTTCTTTTCCTTTTTTTCCATATCTTTGGGATACAGAACAAATAATGGTACTTCTCAATCAAGAAATATACAGTTTTAAAGCCCTTTGTGCAGAGTGCCAAATTGTTTTCTAGAATGGTTGGATCAGATCACAAGGCTATGGTCTCTCCATAGCTGATTACTCATGGTGTCTCTTCACACATCCTACTCCAACCAAACTGGTCTACTTACTCTTATTTTCTATACATAACATTCTATCTCTTCTCTCTATGTGTTGGCATAAGCTATCCCTCATTGCCTGTAAGAATATCCCTCCTCATCTCTGACTCTCTCAATGCTCAACTTAAATGATACTTTGTTCAAGAGACCTGCTTGATTTTGTTAGTAAATGATATGATTCCAAAATAACTTTGTAATTATTTTATAGACATCGAATATTTACTTAACTCTTTCTACAATGCCTGACACATGGTAGATTCTTAATAAAAGTTTATTGACTCTCAGTGAATATGTTATAGTTTATAAAATTTTGAAAGCAAGGACTATCTTACATTTGTCTGCATATCCTTGGTACCTCGCACAGTCCTTTTCACTCAGAAGATGACTAATAAATATTTTTTAATCAGTCAATGAACTTCATCCTCATTACTGGAAAAACAGCTTAATGACTTCACTTCTTAGGTGCCATTTACACCCCACCAAATACAAACTGGGCACTGAGGTTTTTGTGTCCAAATGCAGTCGTCCTCATTTGGCAATATTAAAAATAGATCACATTTCCACGATTCAGGTATTTATCCTGAATGCTTGTTTTTCCATACATTATTTTTTCTATTTCATGAGATGATTATGCTTACAATCTTTTTTCATCTTTCATGTATTATATTTTTCAAATTTATATACTACAAAATTCTTGTCTTTGGATGCCAAGTATCTCCATTTGACAAGGAAATCTGAGAGTACTTGGCCTGCTCATCATTGCAACTATTTTATATCAGTTATACTTTTTTTTAAAAATCAGAATCAATATCCTTACCTTTATCCATTTGCCATTTTCATTCAAAAGCTTGTTTTAGTAAGTTAGAATAAAGCTGTTATAATTTTATATGGTGGTCTTCTACTTACATTTTTTTCTAAGTTTATGTTGATTTAGACATTTACTTTAAGTATGAATTCATGTATATCGTTTGAGGAGTAATTTATCAGGAGCCAGCCTTTCCTATTAATAATATTTCCCAGTATTCACCATATCTAGTTTGAACTTCTTTTGAAGAAGATATTTTTCTTGAAGAACTTTTTCTTGAAGAAAATATTCATGATAATCAAACTTTAGAATTCTGAGTAGTTCACTAACTTTTGGCCTCTTTTATTTCTTGATATATTTTCTGGCATATTCTTCAGCTTTTCTATGCTTACATTAGGGTATAGAAAGTCAAAGAGTTTGAAAGAAACTTAGAAGCCATCTAACCCAAACCCTTCATTTTAAGGATGAGGAACCCAAGGGTGTTGTCTAATAATACACAAACAGAAAGCAATAGAGCTGAGTTTATAACTCACTTTCTGTAACTCCACATTAATTCATCAGGGGTAGCAGATCCTGAAAAGTTCTAGTTGACCATAGAATTAGACTTTAAAGGAAGGAAAGTGAGGTCAGGGTAGGGGTGATGATCAGGGAAAATGAGTGGTGAGAGGAGTGGCAATGTTTTGGTAAGTGAAGATAGGAAATAGATTTAGAAAGAGTGAGGCATAAAGAGAGAGTAGAAGGTGATTATGGTCAAATAGGTTTCAGAATTATGTGATTAGAAATGGTATTGTTATGGGAGATATTGTATCTTTCATGAGCGTTGAGATTGGTGAACTGAGAAATTTAGAGGGCAGGCTGTTAGGATATTGCTTTTACCTTTTTTTACCTCTTGCTTTCACCCTAGGACTTTGTCTTGAGCCCTTTTATCATCTTTCTACAACTAGATAGGACAATGAATAGAGGACTGGGTCTGAAGTCAAGAGGATGTGAGCTCAAAAAGAGTGTCATAAATTTATGAAATTTATGAGTTCTGAGCAGGATAATCATTTAAGCTCTGTATGCCTCATTTCCTCATCTATAAAATGAGTATAATAATAGCACCTATGTTCCAGGATTGTTTTAGACTCAAATGAGAAAATATTTGTAGTGTTTCTCACCATGTAATAGGGATTATATAAATGCTAGCTAGCTATTACTGTTATTTCTTTCAGTAATCTTATTAGTTTCCCTTGGGCTCCACCAATATCACTATGCAGATGAAGCCTAAATTTAAAGCACTCATCTCTCTCCTAAATTATAGTTCCAAATCCCTTTTAGCGTGGTAGATATCTCCAGCTGGATAATGTTCCATTGACATCTCAGACTCAATATGAACCAACTAGAACTAATTTTTCCCTTAGATCCTTCTCTCTCCTCAATTTACTTATTAGAAGAGAGGGGAGGGAGAATGAAACTATACAGTTTTCCTAAGAGGAAAGGCTAGGAATAATAACTGCAGGTTTTCTTTTATACTGTAGATCTCCCACATATCCACCCACCATCCTTACTCCAGCCAACTTTCCCATCCTATCCATATATCTGCACTCTGTTCACCTGGTAAGAATTTCAAATAGCCTTTTTTCAGGTGTCTCCTAAGAAACCATTAACAAAGGAGTTTCCATAATGCTCCTTAGGTATGGTCCAACCTCCCTAACCAATTATTGAAGCAGCTGAGACATAGCTTTAGGGAGATTTCAATCAGCCAACCAATAATTATTTTTGAACATCTATTCTTCATTTCCATACTGGGTAACATGCCCAGGAGACTGAGGGTGAAGTTGCAAAAGAAGTAAAGATACGGTCCCTGCTTTCAAGGTACTTATAATGTAGTTGGGTAAATTAGACATGTAGACATGAAATAATTAGAAAACAACTAAAATCTCAGAATACATCTGGTCCATATGGAACCCTAATAAGAATCCCTAAAATATACAATAAGGTGGTCACCCAGCCTTTACTTGAAGAACTCCAGCATAAGAATGACTTCTACCACCTGAGATAAGCCTATTTTTTGGGCTTCACAATTTCTTTCATGTGTGGCCCCTTTAGTTCAACCAAGCAAGACAAATCTCAGCCCCCTTCCTTGTGATAATCCTTTATTTGTTTATACATCTTTCCTTGAAGAACTATAATGTGAGAGAGAGATTAGCATAAATTCTTAATTGTGTACTGGCTCTAAATGAATCATAGTTCAGACAAGGGAAAGCTCAATATGGGCTGGTTCAACTAGAAAGGTGTTCATGGAAAAGGAGGCTGGGTAGGATGAATTGGATTTAAATGAGGAGAGTGAGAGAAGATCTTTCAAGCAGGGATAACAGCAAGAGCAAAGGCCCAGTGGGGAAATCTTGAGTGTAGTATGGGTAAAAGACTCTGAGTAAATCTGCCTGACTTGAGGGGAACCCCTGTGTTGGGGCAAAGCTATAACTATCATGCAGAGAACAGGGTTAAATGATGGACCAGATTTAATCACTGCCAATTAAATAGCGATAAAAGTAATGTTCTACAACTGGGCTGAAAATATCAGCTGCTTCCAATAAAGGAATGCTAGACAACAACTTGTGTGTTTTGTTTTGTTTTTCTTTTGAATATGGTTTTAGTGCCCTGCAGTCTCTAAGAGTCAACAACACTGATAAGGCTACGAGAAAAGTCAACAATCATAAGGCATATTGAGAACCCATACTATCTGGAATGAGAAGATGGTTCCGCTACTGTGGTCTGGAAAGATCATATTGTATATGGCAGACTGTGATCACATCTCAGTACTGAATTTTAGCAAGAACATTAAGAAGTATTGAACAAAAGATGGAATTATACTAATTCTATGTTTATAGGACACCTAAGTGGTGCAGTGGATAGAGCCCTGGGCTTGAAATTAGGCTAGTCAGTAAAAATATTCTGGAGAACAGAAAGTATGAGTCACTAGATTTTGTTCATAGAGTATGTGGAGAAGGGTAAGGAGAGTGAAGACTAGAAAAGTCATAAAGCATAAGGCATCTAGGTGATTCCATAGTACAGAAAGTGCTGGCCTAGATTCAGGAAGATTCAGCTTCTTAAATTGAAATCTAGCCTCAGATACTTACTAGCTGTGTGACCTTGGTCAAGTCACTTAACCCAGTTTGCCTCAGTTTCCTCATTTTTTAAATGAGCTGAAAAGGGAAATTGCAAACCAATCCAGTTTCTTTGCCAAGAAAACTCCAAATGAGGTTACAAAGGGTCAGACAGGACTGAAACAACTCAACAACAAGGTACAACTGTTGTTCATCTCTAAGCAATAATTCTTTGTTATGTTCAGCATCAAATCAGCTTTTACTCTTTAAAAACAAATTGACTGGCTGGGACTAAAGCACAGAAATGAAATAACAACAGTGATTAAATTGTTATTGTAAATTGAGATTTACCTGTTATTTTTATAGACCTCCAGCATCATTGTCACTTGTTAACAAGTCTATATTTGGAGAGATTGCTCCAAATACCTGAAGAGGTACCTACAGTGATACAAGATGTGTAAGACAATCCAGGAAACAGAAAGGGAAATAGAGTGGAAAAGATTTAGGTTCTATGGAGGGGAAAATAGAAGCAATATGTTGGAATATAACAACCTTCTGGAAAAGAAGGGGGAAGTAGATGAGGAGTTTGGAAGGTATCACAAGTCTGAAACAAAGGGATGATATTTTTGTGATGAAAGAGTCTGATTATCTAAACTGTCAATCAATTATTTATAAATTACCTACTATGTGCCAGGTGTTATGCTAAGTGCAGTGATACAAAGAAAAAAAAACAGTGCTTACTCTCAAGAAGACTATATTCTAGGGGGTGGTAGGAGGGTAGGGAAAGAACATGAATCATGTAACCAAGGAAAAATTTTCTTAATCAATAAAATTAAATTTCAAAAGAAATAAAAGAAGGCTATATTCTATCAAGAGACAATATTAAATGAATGAATTTATGAACAATGCAGGAAAAAACACAAGGTCATTTTTAGCAGGAAGGCACTAGCAACTTGGTAGCTCAGGAAAGGCTACATGTAGATGTAGTTCTTCTTGAGTGGAGTTTTGAAGAAAATAATGTATTCTTAGAGGTGGAGGTAAATGAATCCTAAGTAAAAGTAACAGTCATTTCCAAGGAATGGAGATGAGCAATCATATGTAAAGAATAACATGGAGGTCAGTATGGATGGCTGGAGTGCAGAGTGAAGTATGAGGAATAATGAAATATTAAGTTGGAAAGATAGATTTGGACCAGGTTGTGAAGGACTGGTAAATCTCCGTCCCTGTCAAAAACTGAGCAACTAACAAAAAAGTATGAGATCGCCTCAGACACTTCCCAGCTGTGTGACCCTGGGCAAGTCACTTGACCCCCATTGCCTAGCCCATACCACTCACTCTTCTGCCTTGGAGCCAATACAGAGTATTGACTCCAAGATGGAAGGTAAGGGTTTAAAAAAAAAAGTATGAGATTACCTAACAGGGAATTTCATCCTCCAAAAAGTGGATGAAGCCATGAAGGGAACCACTATTATGGATCACTTTCTGACTACTTTGAAGGAACTAGTTGCCAAAGAAGAAATGGTAATAATTTTGTAAGGAAGTGATCCCTCCAACTTAAAAGGATTAATAATAGAGAAAGAGAAGAAAGAAGGACACAATATAATGTATATCTCTGATTTTCAGAGCACATTTCAAAAGATTAAAATAAAAGATAGATAAAATTTCATGTTCTAAAATTTATAAAATAGGGGAAATAAATCCATGAAAAAAAAAACAAAAACAATTCCCATGAAGAGAGGAAAGGGAAGAACTGGCTTATCAATGATTTGGATAAAGAAATTCTTGTTATATTTTACAGATTTCAAATCATACAAAGCTAGATGGCATAGAGAATATCTTAGATAGCAGAATTTGGAAACAGAAAGATCTCAGCAGGCTAGTATGATGGACTGAACTTTGTATAAATGGAGATTTTGAGCCTTTGGACTTCATCCCCCATAACTCCCTTAAAATTCTTAAGACAAAAGATTCCTCTATATGAGAGATTAAAGCAGAAATGCAGGCCAACAGGAAAATTCAATCAAAAATTTCAAATACTTACATGACCTAATGAAAAATACTGATCCCATCCAAAACAAGTCTGAGTTTTGTGAGCCTGCTCCTGAACCACAAATAGAGGACAAACCTTTTTCTCCCAAAATGGAGATGAGACACCCCTCTTGTATACATCAAGTACAGACCCTTCTCTCTAGTACTCTGCAACATCTCTCTCATGCTCTGCAACTCCTGGCTGATCTTGCCTCCCTTGATCCTTCTTCTAACCCCCATCCTCTCCTGCCCTTTCTCTCACCCCATGACCAGCCCCAACTCCAAAGAAATCTCATGTTGTTACCATACCTGTTCTTACCCTATTGCCTCAGCATCCCCACAGTCAATTTCTAAGGAACCACAGACATCAGATTACTACTATGAAGGCCTTCTCCCATTAAGGGAAGTGGCCAAAATAGGACTAAATGGGGATGTGGTGACCCTAAGACACCATATTCCTTTTACTCACCAAGAAATTAGAGAACTGAAAGATAATATACCTTCATTTGAATTCAAACCTTTGGTTGTGACCAAGAAGATGGCTGATATTTTTTATCAATATGACCCATCCTATAAGGATGTTAAGAATTTGCTCAATGCTTTTCTAATGGAACATGAGAAAAATAAAATCATCTCTCATGTTAACAAGATCTGGGAGTATAGTGTATCACACTCAGGATCCTGCATGAGATTATAAAAGTACCGCAGATTGGTTGCAATTACATTGTTGTAGGGATGCCATTATAGCAGCTATGTGAGACTGCTCCAAGGCTACAGAAGCATGGTCAAAATTTGAAAGGCTTAGACAATCAGATAATGAGACACCCTCACAATTCATGGATAAGCTCATTGAGCTTGAGGGGCGATATCTAGACCTTGATATTTCTAAAGACAAAGATTTTAAGCAAATAAGGAGACACTTTGTCAAGAACTCTTGCAGGGTGGTCCAAGATTATTTTAAGATGCATTGCCCACAGTGGCCTCAGATGGACCTTGAAGAGTTGAGAAACACTGCTTCTTGTGTCTTTAAAGACCAAAAGGAAAAACTGGAAGAGGCTAATAATATCATAGAAATCTTGAGAAAACAAATCAACGTTTTGGAGGATAAGATTGATAAACAAAACAAAGGACATGATGATCAACCAATGGCACTAGCCCTTCTCCAATAACCCAACTATCAGTCCCTTACCTGCCAATTCTGTCATAAGAAGGGTCACATAATGATGAACTGTAGGAATTTTTCCCAGGTACTGATGAACTATACCAACCAGAGAAATTCTTACAGGAGCAATTACAGGAATGATAATTATAATGGTGATTTCAGGAATCATAAATTTAGGACTAATAATAATCCTATAATCCTAGGGACATAAATCAGGCACCTGACAACTTGTACCAAATGACCCCACAGCAGTATATTTTGAGTGGAGCTTGCCCCTGAACCATCAGGGAGCTACTGCCCTTCAGGGAGAAGCCCAAAGATTATGAAGGTGTACAGGTGGGGGGGGGGGTGTAAATGGAGCACAGGAATCAGAATATAAAGCCTTTGATTTCTAGACCCTGATGTCTTACTGTCTGTTGTCCCCATCTACTGCCCCCCATACTGAGTAAGACCCATGTAACATTAAAGGTTGGTAACACATATTATGATTGCCTTTTGGACACTGAAACTTCTCAGTCTGTATTGAAGAGTATACCTGATTCGTATTGCAGTTCTGTTGTTTTAGTTAATGTCAGGGGGATATCAGGGACACCCCTAAAGGTTCCCAAGCTTTCCCCTACAATAGTGTCCAAAGGACCCCTTAGTGTGGAACACTCCTTCCTCTTAATGCCTGGCTCCTCTTTAAATTTACTGGGGAGAGACCTTTTGTGCAAGCTTAGGGCCACAATAACTTGCTCTCCAGATGACACTGGAACTGCCTGAGGAATCCTTATCTTTACTCCCTGTATTTCTTTCAGATACTCATGAAATGAAGGAGACTCCTATTTTTGAGATCCCAACTGATATACTTGAGTCTCTCTGGGCCACATCATCTTCTGATGTTGGCCTACTTAAATCAGCTGACCCAGTCCAAATTCAAACAAAATCTCATCCCTTCTCTGTCTTTCATGGTGTGGCAAACTTTCTGTAGTCCTGCCTACTGACTGGGTAAATGCATTATTGCTCAAATCATTTTAATTGGGCCCTGATTCAAAGACCTGTTATAGATTTGTTTTTCCTTTACTTAGACTTTTTTAGATGTAAGATTTTACATTTTGTATTTATCCACAAGTTATTTTGTCTTTTATTTGGATTTTTTCATGTTTTTGATTTTCTTTTGCAAACTGATTCATATACCTCATAACTCAGCCATGCATCCCTGAGTAATCCCTATGTTTGTTATTATTCACCTCAGGGGGGCCAAGTTATTATTGTGAACTTTGATTTAAATTTGAGCAATTTTAGGATAAGAAACTTGCTACCTACCAGAATCCAGAATGAGCCATGAAGATAGATGCCTGCTATAAGATAGATGGATAGATAGATAGATAGATAGATAGATAGATAGATAGATAGATAGATAGATAGATAAGACAGAGACCACATGCTGCATCAGATGATCCAGAGTGAACTTTGTGATGTGACTTGGACTATGGGGGATTGAATTGCCTTTGTTTTGAATGTATACTCTTATGCCAAAGAGGACTGCCCCCAAATTGGCTTTTTGTCAACCTAGTAATCATTGATTTTGTTCTATTTTCATTTTATCTCCAAATTATTGCAATTTTTAAGTTGATTGTGTTTCCATGATCCTTTGGGGGAATCTGCTTTCCCAATAGGATCATAGAGGGGATATGTATAAACTGAGATTTTGAGCCTTTGGACTTCATCCCCCCAGAAGTTTCTTAGAATGTCTCAAAATTCCCTTTTCCTGCATCCCTGCGTTTTGCATGATGCATTTTAAATGGCTGTAACTCCTCCTTCTTCATCTTTTTAGACCTGTGACCAGATGAATTCAGGCAGTTCTTTTGCCCTAGTTATTATTAATAAAACTCTTGGAATATAATATGTAGTTATTGATTATTAATTTTGAAATCCACAACTTGCTGAGCTGCAATTTAATAAAGGCAAATCTGAAGTTCTGCACTAAGATGGAAAAAAAAACAATTTCACAAAAACAAACTAGGAGAATCATGGTAAAGCAGGAAGTCACCTAAAAATGATATGGGACTTTTAGTGGACTACAGGCTCACTATAGGTCAAGAGTGGGACTTTGCAATTGTAGCAACATAAGAAGCCAATGTGATCTTAGACTGACTTGAGATCTATAGTATCCAAAATAGACTAAACAATAGCCTTGTTTACTTTGCTCTGGTTAGCTCATATCTGGAATATAATTAATAACAATAATACTAACATTTCTATAGTTTTTACTATATACCAGGCACTGTGCTGAATGTTTTAAAATTTGTAACTTATTTGATTATCCTCACCACAACTCTGAGAGGTAAGTGCTATTGTGATTCTCATTTTATAATTGAAGAAACTGTATCATTTTCATAAAACCTAAGATTAAAAAAATTTTTGAGAAAACATTTCAAGAAACAAAGCTCAATAACTCCTTGAATCAAGAAAATGAAGTTTTTGGAGAAAGTGCCATGAAGAAACCTCCACTGCATCAAGAAGAGCTAGAATGAACTTTGGGGTATAATTGATTGAATTGAAGGGGGTTGAACACATTTATTCTGAATGTAAACTCTTATGCCAAAGGGGGCTTCCCCCAATTGGCTTTTTCTCAATTCACCTAACAAATATTGGTTTTGCTCTCTCTCTTTCTCTCTCTCTCTCTCTCTCTCTCTCTCTCTCTCTCTCTCTCTCTCTCTCTCTCTCTCTCTCTCTCTCTCTAACTATTATAGTTTCCTCTTGGAAAGTGCAATATTGTATGCCCCTTTAGCTAGAAGACCTTTAGAGGTATAAACTGGTTATGTTAAATGATTCATTGGGGAGACTAGTCTCCCAAAGAATCACAGGGGGATTGTGAAGTGTGAATCAGACTTTACCCCTACTTAGTACCTCACCAGACAATAAGTAAGGGAGTTTGCAAGTTACTTGCTAAAATGAGTGATAAGTCCAGAACTCAACACTGAGTTTTCAAGTCACTTGCTATAATTGGTGATAACTAAATAAGTCAGAAACTTGTGAATCCTTTGATAAGGTTAATACCTTCAGAGGGTGAGAGTGGATCCCACAGACACTGCCCCAGCCCCCCAGCAGTGCTAGGCAATTTGGAAGCTGTGATTGGCCCCTGTGAAGAGGAGAAGGGGGAAGAAGTCACTATAAAAGCCCTGAACTTCTTCAACTGGGGGTAGTCTTCTGGACATAGTCTTTGGGAGATTGTCTTCAGAAGTAGGCTTTGGGGAGTAGTCTTCAAGGGAGCCTCACTGGAGACTCCAGCTTAGATCTTGGGCTTGAAGCTTTGGCTGGTGACCTGCCTTTAGAAGGTGGCTTTGGATTTTGACCTCGACTTTGACTTGGACCTTGGCTCTTGGACTTTTTCTTGAATGGGTGATTAGCTGGTCTTTCCTTTCCTGACTTCCTGGAGAGAGATTAATTCTGGAGAGGCCTTCCCCTCTTGGAGGAGGCTGTGTTAGTGGAACACCTGGTCCTCCAGTTGAGGATTAACAAGCCCTGACACATTGAGCTGAGCACTGGAGTAATATTTAGTGTTATAGGCTAGACATCTTCTCTACCATTTTTTAAAATTTCTCTACTTTTACCGTTTACACCTCTTTGTAAATAAACGCTATTCAAAGTCATGTTGACTTTGAGCTATAATACTTTAAATAATATTAGACATACTGTAAGATAGCCTGAAATGAGAACCTAATTTCTAAGATATCTTCAAAGCCAGGCTGAACAACTTCTGTAAGAGATTAACAGTGAGGTCCCTTTCTTCTAGATTTCAGAATTCCCATGTCTGTTATTAAATAATTTCATTTTGTCCCTTCTAGGTCCTGAAATTGAATGGATTCCCACATATACACATGAGTAGGTGTTATATCATCCTCAGGAAGAAAATTTTGAGATGGAAGGAACATTGGAAATCAACTAGTTCAATTCCCTCAAGAAATTGGGGTCCACAGATGTGAAAAAATCTGCCCAATGTCACATAGATAGCATATAATAAGGAGACCTACTCTTTTGGTGCAGCTCATAAATATTACAATCAATTCTTTCTACCACCTTCCCCAATAAGAAATTAAAAATAACCAGGTGTTCAAGGGAATTGTTGGGGATACTGTTTATCACCATGAGGTGTTTTACTGGTGAATGCCATGCCAAAGTCTCACATTTATTCACCCTAGTATGAAAAAACCCTTTAGAAATACCTCATTAAAGGTCACTCCCTTTGTTAAGGAGCACTGGAATTCCTTTGTCATTGCATAGCCTAATTGGAAAACTATAAGAAAAGTGATTTGCATTTGGCTGAGTTCTTCTTAACTAAGTGGTCTCTTTCCCATTTTCCAGATTCTTACCTCAAGAGGCTGCAGATCATTTATGTCTTCCCTTTTATCTCAGTAGTTTGTACAGATTTTCAGCAGTTCTTAGAGGAATATCTATTATCTAAGCTCTCTCACTCTCTGTCTCTGTCTCTCTCTATGTCTCTCTGTTTCTCTCCATCTCTCTGTTTCTCTCTACCCACTATCTCTCCCCCTCCTTTCTCTCTCTTTCTCTCTGTCCATTGCTTTTGCTTTATTTATCTTCTCTTCCTTACCTCCCACACCCTCGTGACAAATCCACTTGAAAATTACTCTGGTGAATCACCCCCCAGATATTGCATTCCATTTATATGTACCTTTTCCCAAGGTGAATAGAGAGGTTAATAGAAATACAGTCTCTTTCTGGCCTCCATCCTTGGACAACATAGACTGTCATAAGGAGATCAAAGAATTCTTTGGTCTGTGGCTTCAATTACCTGACATGACTCCCCATTAAAAAGAGACCTATTGTCTACTTTATAAATTATCCAGTCTTCTCAGTCCTTCTCATACTGTCCTTTTCCCATTAATGATGATAATAACAATAATAATAACAATAAATAGACACTTATTTATATAGCACTTTAAGATTTTTGAAAGACCTTAAACACATTTCATTTGATCCTCCCAGCATCCCTAAGGTAAGCTTTTTATTATCTCCATTCTACAGATGAAGAAAGAGAGTCCAATAGAAGCTAAGTGACTTGCCCAAAGTCATATAGTCAAGAAGTACTTGAGGCAACATTTGAACTCAGTTTTTTCTGGTTTCACATCCAGTACTCTACACAGTATGCCACCTAGCAATACCCTCAGATGATGGAAAAAGGAAATGAAGATGAAACCTCTATCTTAATCACATGCTTGTTACCCCAATTGTAAAAGATTGGGCAAGAAGACTGAAAACATTTGCTAAACTTCAAGGGTTTGGGTGGTTGTTTCTTGTGGTTCGTTATTGTTGTTCGATTATCTCTGGATTTCAACTAACCATTCTCTGATATTGTTCATTTCCTCTGGATCATCAACCAGAATTATGACTCCCTTAGAGTGAGCTGTTCTCTGAGAGAATGCCAGCTCAGCTGATAAGCAATGAGTGTGACACAGCAGTTTCTCTTAAAGTGATTTTCTCACAGTCTGTCCTCTGCAACCTTCATCCAAGATAACAGACCTTATGGATCTGCAAAATAGCCAAGGGGATTTATTCCATGCTGAGGAAGGGATGGAGAGAAATATGTAACTTGAATCAGATCAAGTATTGGGGATGTATTTTCTGCCTTGGGTATGAAAAGCTAAGTGGCTCAGTGGCTTGAGAGCCAGGAGGTCCTGGGTTCAAATGTGGCCTCAGACACTTCCTAGATATGTGACTCTGGGCAAGTCACTTAACCTCTATTGCTTGACCCTTATTGCTCTTCTGCTTTGGAACTGATACACAGTGTTGCTTCTAAGACAGAAAGTAAGCATTGTTTGGGTTTTTTTTTTAATCCAATAATGAGAAAGGAAAGGAAAGAAACCATAGGAAAACTATATGGTTCACGAGGTCTAAATCTTCCACTAGACTTCAGTCTTGCTTTTTTCCTTTAAAGACTAAGACTAGTGTTCCAGTCACTGCCTAGTCCAGTGCCCTGAGTAGAGACCATGAATGTTTGAGTGTTCTCAGAGTCCCTCAACCTCAGCCATATCCAAATCCAAAGGGCTTATATAACCTCTGTGTTCCAGGCATTTGCTATCCATTGTGTCTCACTCTTCATGACCTCATTTGGGGTTTTCTTGGCAAAGATACTAGAATTTGTATTTGCTTCTTTAACTCATTTCTACAGATGAAGAACAGAGGCAGACAGGATTAAGTTGCTTGCCCAGCATTACACAGATAGTATCTGATGCTGAATTTGAAGATGATTCTTCCTGCCTGCAAGTACAGCATTCTATCCACTGTACCATCTAGCTGTCCCTGTGATCTAGCCATAGGAAGGCACTTTTGTGTCATACTATAATGCAAGTGGAAATTTCATTGTGCCTGAGCTCCTCCCTGAATCAAGAACAACAAAAAAGGATTAGTCACTGGGGAGTTTTGTGCTTCAGAAGATCCTAGATGAGAAAGACATAAAATGAACTTTAAGACTTAGCTTTTGTGCCCATCCTGAAACATTTAAAAACATGAGGGCAAAAACAGCCTACCTTGGCTTTCAGGATTGCACTGAAATACTTCCCAATTTAGCTACCACTCAAAACATATAATAAAAAAGTATTACTTAATTTTGTTCATATTTTTCTTTCATATTTCATTTGTAGTTCCATTTAATTTTATGTATAAGTACATTAAAAACAGAATTGTTATAGTAGGCTATGATTGTTATCATAGACAAATTTTATGGTTAGGAAAGAGTTGTGATCATTCCATTACCCATTCCAATTGAGGCATTCTTTCCCTTCAATGCCAGCCATTTATAAGATTCCAGCTCTGAAGCCCTTTGGAGTCTTACCTTGTTCAAGCCCAAGTAAAATCTAAGAAGCAGTTTGGGTCCACTCAAGTCAAGAATAATTGTTTTTATGTCTTGCTTCTGATACATAGTGACTCTGCTCATCTTGGGCACTTATCACCTTGGTGTGCCCCATTAGCACTCAATCAATCCTCTCCACCCATAAAATGCTAAGCAAATGGTGATCTACTTTGGTAGAATGGGTTTCCTCACTAGTAGTTCCTTATGCCAATGAAATTACAAGTTAATTAACATCATCATCTCCAACATATATACATATACACAGACACATAAAATAATAACTCACATTTGTGTAGTCATTTAAAAATCACTTTTTGCTGAGATACCATTAACCTATTTCAAATAGCCCTTCAAAACAGTAGAAATAGTATGAATCTCATTTTACAAGTCAAAACACAGTACTTCTAGGGGAACATTGCAGTCTGATAGGGGCAGGACCAAGATGGTGGAGTAGAAAAGGCACTCAACTGAGCTTTTCCAACATTGATCCCCAAACAATTTTAAAATAATACCCCAACTCAAGTTCTAGAGGTGCCAGATTTAACAAACAGTCAGAGTGAAACATTCTTCCAGATCAAGACAATGTAAGTGTTTGGGAAAAGAGATCTATGACTTGGGGGAGGATGATGACCCAAAGGCCACATGAATGAAACACTCATGGTAGGACTAGGTTATAGAGATAGAAGCAGCAAAAGCTTTAGGCAATCTCAAACAAGAGATGGTAAGGGAAAGTGCCAAATGGTCAGAAAATATTAAAGGGAGCCCTTGTGCTAGCACTAGACACGGGATTGGATACTATTTGGCAACTCTTTTTCCTCTACAGAGTTCTAGGTCAAAATTCAAAGGTAGAGAGGAAAACTTTTGCACAGGAGGGAGTGGAAGCCCTGAAGGGGAGGGAGTATCACTTTTGCTTACAAGGGATCAGAAACTCTGAGGAACAGTTTTGTAATCAGTCTCAATGGAGCAGGGACCATGAAAATCAGCATTGAATGTAATGCAAAGAAGCAGGGGTCCTTTCTGAGGAAGGATCAAAGTGTAGACCAGGAAAACAGTGATTGTTCCTCTCCCCAGATCATACCATCTCTGAAGCACTGAAAACATTCAAGAGGCCCAGAACTGGCTTAGGAAATATCAGTGTGAAAAAGCCCAAAACTTAATTGAAACAATGGCTGCTCCTGCCCCATACCTGGAACAGAGTCCAACTTTAACCTAACATTCAAAAGCATAAAATAGGATGGAAAATAAACAAACAACAAAAAAGAACCTGACCACAAAAATCTGTAATTATGACAGGAAAGTAAGTTCAAGACAAACTCAGAAGAAGACAATGAAATCAAAACATTTATGAGCAACACCTCAAAGGAAAAAAGTGATTTGAACACAAACCTAACAAGAATTTTTGAAAGAGCTAAAAAGTGATTTTCAAAATCATAGTAGGATAAATTAAATAAAGAAATAAAAATAAAGGAAGAAAATTATGAAAACACAAATAGTAGCTTGGTAAAAGACCCACAAAACAGTATTAAAGAAAATAATACCTTGAAAAATAGAATTGGCCAAAAGGAAAAGTGGGTACAAAAAATCACTGATGAAAATAAGTTCTTTAGAAGCAGAATTGGTCAAATGGAAAAAGAGATATAAAAGCTCACTAAAGAAAATAATTTTTTTAAATTAAAATTGGGCAAGTGGAAGTCAATGACTCCAGGTGGAAACAAGAAAAAATAAAACAAAGTCAAAAGTCTGAAAAAATAGAACATTCAAAATAACTCCAAGGAAAAATAAGTTACCTAGAAAATAGACCAAGAGATAATTTAAGAATTACTGAACTACAAAAACATCATGATCAAAGAAAGAGCCTACAAATCATATTTCAAATATGGTTTTGGTGCATACACCAGAAAGAGCAAAAGCAAAGAAAGAAAACTATAGACCAATTTCATTAATGAATATTGACACAAATTTTTCAAATAAAATACTAATAAGGAACTTGAAGTTATATATCACAATGATCATACAGTATGACCAGATGGCTTATACCAGTAATTCAGGGTTAGTTCAGTATTGGAGAAATTATCAGCATAATTTACCATATCAGTAAGAAAAACACAAAAATCTTTAATTATGTAAATAGATGCAGAAAAAGAAATAAAGGTACTATTATATCAATAGAGGTATAAAACTCAATACCTATTTCTATTAAAAATACTAAGAAGCATAGGAATCAATGGATCTTTTCTTAAGGTGAACAATGTGTATTAGATATCTATTCAAAACCAAGAGCAAACACTATCTGTAATGAAGATAAACTTGAAGCATTCCCTTATAAGATCAGAGGTAAAACAAGGGTGCTCATTATCACCACCATTATTCAATATTGTCCTAGAAATTTTAGCTATACCAATAAGATGAGAAAAAAATGAAGGAATCAAAATAGGTAATAAGGAAACAAAACTCTTAATCTATAGATGATATGATAGTATACTTAGAGAACCATAGGAACTTAACTAAAAAATTAGTTGAAACAATTAGCAATATTGTAAGATATTCCTGTCATAATTCCACATAATTCATCAGCATTTCTTCATACTACCAGCAAAACAACATCAAGAGACAGAAAGAGAAATCCCACTTAAAATAAGTACATATAATGTAAAATACTTGGAAGTCTATGTGCCAAGACAAATTTAGGAATTATTTAAATACATTTAAAGAATTCTTCCTACACAATTAGATCATATCTAAACAATTGGAAAAATATTAATTGCTCATGGATAGGCCAAGCCAAAAAAAGAAAAATGACAATTCTATCTATCAATTTACTTATTAAGTTCCATACCAATGAAACCACCAAAAAATTATTTTATAGAACTAGAAAAAATAAATAACATCCATCTGGAAGAACAAAAGGTCAAGAATGTCAAAGGAATCAATGAAAACAAAATGTGAAGGAAAGTCTAGCAGTTCCAGATTTCAAACTATATCACAAAGTGGCAATCATCAAAGCAATCTAGCACTGGTTATGAAATACAGTGGTAGCATAATAATCTAGTGTTTGATAAATTCAAAGATCCAAAATTTGGGGGCAAAAACTCAACATCTGACAATTACTGGAAAAATCAGAAAGCTATTTGGCAGAAACTAGGCATAGTTCAACATCTCACACTGGACGCCAAGATAAGATCAAAATAGATACATGATTTAAACTTGAGGGTGATATCATCAGTAAATTAGAGAAGCATGGAAAAAATGTATCTGTCAGATAAATGGATAAGGGAATAGTTTATGACCAAACATGAGCTACAGAGGATCGTGGGAAGTAGAACAGATAATTTTGATTATATGAAATTTAAGTTTTGCGGGAAAAAAAGCTAATGTAGCCAAAATTAGAAGGAAAACAGGAAACTCAGAAAAAAAT
This sequence comes from Monodelphis domestica, assembly GCF_027887165.1. Taxonomy (NCBI): domain Eukaryota; kingdom Metazoa; phylum Chordata; class Mammalia; order Didelphimorphia; family Didelphidae; genus Monodelphis; species Monodelphis domestica. The sequence continues at coordinate 63,129,488 of NC_077228.1, read as the reverse complement.
TTATAGTAAGTCTAAAAAAGACTTCATTTCCCAAATATATAGGGAACTAAGCCAAATTGAAAATTGAAAATGAGACATTCTCCAGTTGATAAATGATTAAAGAATATGAACAGGTAGTTTTCTGAGGTAATCAAAGCTATCAATGGTCACATGAAAAATGCTTTTAACTCCTGATTAGAGAAATAGAAATTAAAAACAACTATGAGATGCCACCTCATGCCTGTCAAATTGACTAACATGACAGAAAAATAAAATGACAGATGCTGGAAGGGATGTGGAAAAATTGGGACACTAGTGCATTGTTGGTGTAGTTGTAAATCAATCTAACCATTCTAGAGAGTGATTTAGCACAGTTGTTTTCAATAGTGTCCAAATTTTCATGTCCTCATTTGGGGTTTTCTTTGCAAAGATACTAGAGTGGTTCGTCATTTCTTTACCCAGTTCATTTTACAGATGAGGAAACAGAGGGAAACAAGATTAAGTGATTTACTCAAGGTCACACAGTAAATCTCTAAGGCTGGATTGAATTCAAGAAGATGGCCCATTACACTATCTAGTGTGCTACCATGTTGCCCTAATGGTTAGAAACAATTTGGAACTATGCCAAAAGAACTATAAAACTGCACATACATACTCTTTGACCCAGCAACAACATTGCTATGTCTGTAACCCAAAAAGATCAAAAGAAAGGGAAAAGGACCTAAAAGTACAAAAATATTTATAGCAGCTTTTTATGTGATGGCAAAGAATTGGAAATTAAGGACATGCCCATCCATTGGGGAATGTCTGAACTAGTTATGTTATATGATTGTGATGTAATACCACTCTGCTTCAAGAAATAAGAAACAAGATACTTTCAGAAAATGCTGTGAAAATGTATATGAACTAGTGCAAAGTAAAGTGAGCAGAACCAGGAGAACATTGTATACAGTAACAGCAATTTATAAGGATGATCAACTTAGCTACTCTGCTCAAGACAGTGATAGAAGACAAGTCCAGAGGATTCAGTATGAAAAACACTCTCCACTTTCAGAGAAAGAAGTGGTGAACTCTGAATGGAGAGTGAAGCATACTTCTTCATATTTTCTTCATTTTCTCATTTTATTTGTTGTCTGTTTTCTTTTGCAATATAGATATTATGGAAATATGACTTCACATGTATTATCAACATAGAATTGCTTGCTGTCTCAAGGAGCCCCTACTCCTTCAAGGGAAGAAGAAGATAATCTTGAACTCAACATTTTAAAAAATTATTGTCAAAATTCTTTTTAGCGGTATCTAGGCTGCACAGTGGAGGGGTTCAGGCTTAGAGATGGGAGGTCCTAAATTAAAATTTGACCTCAGAAACTTTCTAGCTATGTGACCCTGAGCAAGTTAATTTATCTAGTTGTGTAGCCCTTGCTGCTCTTCTACCTTAGAGCCACTACTTAGTATTGATTCTAAGACAAAAGGTAAGGGTTTTTTTTTTAATTCATTTTCACATGTAATTGGGAAACTGTTGCTGGAAGAACAAAAAAAGATAATGTTTTGTAAAATATTTTGCAAACTTTAAAGGGCTATTGTTATAATTGTGAAGAATGATGACGATGATAATGATGTTTTAATGGGAAATGTTTCCATTCCTCATGAAGCATTGAATTTGTAGTCATAGGACATGGGCTCAAATCCTGCCAGTTGACAATTTTGGAAGAAAAACAACTTTTTAAAATAAAAACTGTGTTTGACAGAATTTTTATAGTGCTTACAAAGCAACAAATCCTGATTCAATTCCCTCCATCCTGCTTTGGTTGAATATATAAAACTCTGCTATACCATAACTCTACACAATTCCACAAATGTTGCATCCAATATTCAGTAAGAGACTTTCCCAATCAAATTTTCTAAAGGGCAACCTATATCCATCCTAGTGGTCCATTGAAATGTAATAGATTATTCCTGAGAATATGTATATTCTAAGTAGACCTGGAAAAGCTGAATAAGCCAAAGAAGCTGCTACCAGGAAGCAATCTTTATTAACATATTAATAAATTTCTTTTCCTTTCAGTTTGACTATGCATTTTATTTAGCTCGCAATCTTATAAATCTGTTGATAGGTAAGATTCTATTCTGGTTTTCCAGGAACCCAGGCTGAAGAATTCTCCATTATGATCTTGTTGGGAAAGTACCTCATCTTTTTTGAGCCTCAGTTTCTCAAAATTGATTTTATTGGACTGGATGGCCTCAAAGATTCTCTCCAGCTCTAAATCTATGAACCATTAAATCTAATATTTATGATGATGGTTGGGGAAAGGACAAGATGCTATCTTTAGTAGAGCTCTGGATTTTAAATCCCATTCCAGAAACTTAATGGCTGTATAACCCTAGCTAAATCATTTAAACTCTGGACCTTGGTTTCCTCAGCTGTAAAACAAAGGTATAAAGTGGATAGAGCAGTGGACCTGAAATCTGGAAGACCTGAGTTCAAATCTGCCTTCAGATATCTACTGTGTGACCCTAGGTAAGTTATTTAATGTTGTTTGCTTTGGTTTCTTCTTCTGTAAAATGGAGAGGATAATAACATTTACCTCCTAGGATTGCTGTGAGGATCAAATGAGGTAATAATTATGAAGGGCTTAGCACAGCCCCTGGCCCATAGTAAGTGCTACATAAATGTTAGCTATCTTCATCAGGGGTGTCAGATTTAATTAACTGGGGGGTACCCTCACAAATGTATATCTATGGTCCATTGACATTGTCCTTTTTTTTTCATCTTGTAAAACTCTTGTCATAAACCATGATCTGATTTTCTTTTCTACTAGCTGGGAAAATGAGTTTGTTCAAGCTGCAGAAAGTGAGAAGGTACAGGTAAACACTTCAGATTTCACTCAGAAAGAGCTTGCTAATGGACTCTGTTCTGGATCACCAGTTGCCTTATCTAACAAGGATTAGTTAAAATACACTGCCCAAAGCCATGCTCACACTGGAAGGGCTAGGGGTGGGGTGTAGCCCCTTGAGAACCAGTGATTATTTTCCACTGGCTGAGTGAAAGGTCTCCGTTTGTTTTCCCTGGAAGCTACCAAGATTAGGTCAGTCCTCAGGATCTGAAGCCTGCCCCAACTGGATTTGTCCATTCCCCGCCTCCTTAGGCTAGTAAAGCCATTAATGTTAAACATACTGTAATATAATGAGAACATGAGAATTTGTTGTGAGTTAAGTGGCTAAGCACAAATTCAATTTAAAACATTATTTTTCAATGCAAATCATGCCCATATACAAGAAGTTTCCCAAGTTAGTGAAACAAAAAGCTGGGTATAAGAATTTTAGCAATGACATTCACTGTTCCTTGAGCATGTCTCACCTTTCATTTGAGGACTTCATTCTTGCCTTTCTATGTACCTGGAGTTCATTTTCTCTCTCTCCCTTTTTCCCTCTCCATTTAAGGTCCTAATAATTCATTATGACTTAGAGCAGGTGCTACCTTCTCCTTGATTCCTGATTTCCTCTCTCCTACATCCCGAGTTAACCGCAAGAGATTCTTTCCTGCTTAAATGATCATGAGAAGCTATATGGTGTCAATTTTGTTTATGAAATCCCCAAGTTTGCCCCTGTCTCCTGGGAACCTGCCTTAAGGGAAGTATCCATTTAGTTTATGGAATCCCCAAGTTTGCCTCAGTCTCTTGGGAACTTGCCTCAAGAGAAGTGTCAATTTTGTTTATGGAATCTCCAACTTGGGGATTTCATAAACAAAGCTGACAATGGCATACTAAACTCAAAGCCTGAAAAATCTAGGTCCAAGCCCCACCTCTGCTACATGCTGGCTGTGAGACTGAGCAAGTTAACCTTTCCACATTCTAAGAAGTTTTCTAAGACTTTAAATTGTAGGCAAAATACTAATCTTATACATAGAGGAAATTTTCTCCCTTGATAGTTCAAGTTCCCCAAATCAATAAAATAACAACTCTGCTCCCTATCCAGACAATTATATGCCCCTTCCAAAGTTAATTAGCTTTGACTGAGAAGCAAGGGAAAATGTTCTAGTGGGGGCTCATGAACAATAGAACTATGAAACTTTCAGCCCCTCTGAGTTATTCCTAGAACTCTAAAAAGAATAGAATTAGTCACTTCTATCTGGGGACTCAATCAGCCAATTTGAGTTGGAGTTGGAAAAATGCTCTCAAATTGGGTGCTACAAATATATTCTCAAATGGAAAGAGTTTTACTCATTGCTAGGGTGGAAAGAAAAATGAATTTGGAGCCAAAAGATTTTTATTTCAAACCCTGTTTTTGCTACTTATTAGCTCTCATGGCCCTGAGGCAGCCCCAAAATTTGTCTTAGTTTACTCATATGGTGTTTCTGATTACTTTAGTAGTTCTATGTTTTTCCAGGTTGACATTACTTTTCTTTAATCTCTTTGGCATTTTTTGGCACATTTTCTCTTACACCCTCTAAAGAAGGGTTTTGCTAGGGTCTTCCTCTAAGCCTTTAAAAAACAATAACCTTTTGTTGCTATTGTTACTTAGATTGTGCATCTTAATCCCACTTTCCAGTATTATATTTAATACTATCCCTTAACAACAGCTCTTTGTTACAGGTCATCATAATAATAGGCTTCATGCTCTATATCATTTGGGCATCATGATAGCTCTGTTTAGGAGAAAATGTGAGCAAGTCAATTTGGAACTGTGCCCAAAGATCTACAAAACTGTGCATACCCTGTAATCCAGCAGTACCACTATTCGGTCTATATGCCAAAGAGATCAAATTAAAATAATGTCAACCTGGAAAAACACAGAGTTACTAAAGTAGTCAGAAAAAACAAATCTTTAATCAGGAAAGAAATAGGTGCATAATAATCAGCTGCTACATAGAGCCAAGCATCAAATACTACACAGATTCAAAACCCTGGGGCTCTGGGAACAGTATCTCTGGGAGGATCAATGCTAGAAGAGGATCAATGCCAAAGAATAATAGAACTTGGGGATCTTATATAACTTTTGGGGAACTCAAGACATCAAGCATACACTAACAGGTTGTAAGCAGGCTTGGAAAAGAGGCTGTAACCAGGGACTGGGGTATCAGAGAGTCGTCTACTTTGTATAAGTGGAAATCTTGAACCCCCAGATTATGTTCCCCAAAATTCCTTCAGTATTACCCAGCATCCCTTTCCCTTCGTCCTCATGTTTGCCTTGTTACATGTATATAGTTCAGTGACTCCTTCCTTTCCATCTCTTCTCTTGTGACTGTGGTTTGAGTTAGATAGCTCTTTTTTAATTTTTAGTTTTTACTTTACTTATTTTAATAAATCTTATAAATATAATAGAGTTATTGTATATTAATTTTAATTCTCATAACTACAATGGATACTGAAAGGATGGTTCCCACACAGGTATTGGTCTTCTTGGGAATCAGTCTCTAATACCATGGGGGAAACTTCTAAGACTAAAAAGTTACTTAACATTTGATTAGATCAACTAGCCCCACCTAATCTGGGATCATCAAGAACTTTAAGGTCTATTGTTCAGTCTGAAATGAGTGAGTCTGTACCTTCTCGTTGGGGCAAGTTCTTATTGGACAGGGGCAAATTCAGGGCTCCTAAAAATGCAGTTGACAGTATAAAGGAATTATTTGTGCAAAAATATTTATAGCACCTCCTTTTATGGTGACAAAGAATTAGAAATTGAAAGGACATCCATCAACTGGGGAATGACTGAACAAGTTGTAGTCTATGATTGCAATGGAACACTTATCATGCTATGAGAAATGATGAGCAGGATGATGTCATAAAAACCTAGTAAGACTTTTGTGATCTGATGCAAAGTAAAGCAAGCAGAACTAGGTAAGCATTGTATATAGTAACAGCAATATAGTATGATGATCAATTATGAATGAATGATACCTATTCTCAGCCAAAAAAAAAATGTACGACAATTCCAAAGGACTTATGATGAAAATGGCTTTCCACCCATTTCCAGGTAAAGAGCTGATGAAGTCTGAATGTAGATCAAGGCATATTTTTTTAACTTTGCTTTTCTTGAAATTGGTTTGCTTTTTTGATGGGGTTTTTGGTCTATATTTTCTTTTGCAACATGACTTTTGGGGATCTAAATCTTATAATTAGAAAATCACTCTGATCCACCTCTAGAGTAAAGGAAACCAAAGAATGTACTAATAAATGGATAAGGTACCTTTGCCTTAAAGGATAGAACTAAGAGTTACAACTACTTACAAAAGTTAAATTTGGTCAAACAAACCTAACAAGGTCAAGGGTGAAGGAGAAAAAGATTTCACCTCTAAAAGGAGATGGTATGCCCAAAGGGTGATAAAAGACTGTCTGCCCTTTGATCCAGCCATAGCACTGCTGGGTTTGTACCCCAAAGAGATAATAAGGAAAAAGACTTGTACAAGAATATTCATAGCTGCACTCTTTGTGGTGGCCAAAAATTGGAAAATGATTGGAAAATTCCCCCCTTCAATTGGGGAATTGCTGAACAAATTATGGTATATGTTGGTGATGGAATACTATTGTGCTAAAAGGAATAATAAAGTGGAGGAATTCCATGAAGACTAGAACAGCCTCAAGGAAGTGATGCAGAGCGAAAGGAGCAAAACCAGGAGAACATTGTACACAAAATGATACACTGTGGCACAATCGAACGTAATGGACTTCTCCATTAGTGTCAATGCAATGTCCCTGAACAATCTGCAGGGATCTAGGAGAAAAAAACACTACCCACAAGCAGAGTACAAACTGTGGGAGTAAAAACACCGAGGAAAAGCAATTGCTTGATTACAGGGGTTGAGGGGATATGACTGAGGAGAGACTCTAAATGAACACTCTAATGAAAATACCAACAACATGGAAATGGGTTCGAATCAAGGATACATGTGATACCCAGTGGAATCACGCGTCAGCTATGGGAGGGATGGTGGGGGGGAGGGGAAGAAAATGATCTTTGTTTCCAATGAATAATGTTTGAAAATGACCAAATAAAATAATGTTTAAAAGGGGAAAAAATAAATAAAAATAAAAGGACATGGGTTTAGTATGAAAGAAGTTGGTGCACTCAGGGTGTCATCTTGTGTTTCCCCTTCCTGGAACTGACAAATGGCTTTCTCATCACTGCCAAGCCCATGCATTCTGACCACACAAGCACACTACTCTTCTGAAACCATTCTCACCATTCTCTCAAAGTTTACCAATGATCATTTCCCTACATATTTCCCCAGAATTTGTCCAGTGTCACGGGATCATAAATTCATTTCTGAAAAGGACCTTAGAGATAAATGAGCCAACCTGTTCATTTTTACAGATGAGAAAACTGAAGCCTGAAGGTTAAGTGATATTCCCAAGGTTACACAGTGTTAGAGCCAAGATTTTAACAAGGGTGCTCATTTTCCCTGTATTATATGGACTTTCCTCTCTCTGCATTCTCTGTGATTTCATCAGACGCCAATGATTAAATTATCATTTCTACATAGATGATTTCCAAATTCATGGATTTGGCTTTAACTTCTCTATTCAAGTCCTGCCCTGCATCATGAATTGCCCATTGAGATCTACTTTAGGATGTCCTGTTAGCACCTCAAAATCACCACAGCCAAGATAAAATTAATCTTCCCCCAAATTTCTCTATTTCTGCTGAGGGTTTGACCAGCCTCTCAAATTCATACTCTCACAGCCATTAGGACTCTCTCTCCTTCACACCTCTGTTAGCCAAACAGCTTCCGTGTCTTGTATCATTCTACAATACCTCTTCTGCTCACCCCTTCCTCTCTACCTTCAGGAACACCACCCTAGATGCTTATCTCCTCCTTCCTAGGCTAATATAATGGTCTCCTGCAATCTTCCTGCCTTCAGTCTCTTCCCTTCTCCAAGATGGGTACTCTATCCACTGTGCCACTTAGCACCTAAAGAAAAAAAAAAGCATTAACCTTGCATATAGTCATCTTTAAATTTTTTTTTTATTCAATCAAATTGAATCAAGAGACCCAAAAAGGAGTATCTTCCTTTTAGAGGAAAGGGGAAAATTTTAGTAGACTAATAGCCAGTGAGAATAAGGACAAAGTATTTAACTACAAGTCTTTTTCAGACTTTCAGTGTAGGTGAATATTCACTGAGGTAGCAAGAGTAGAGAAAGAAGGAAGGGGTTGTTACAAGCATAGGTCTCCCGTATGTAGATTAAAGGGAGTAAATTGGGTTTTTAGCTACCTAGCAAACTTGCCAAATTAAATCTGTCTCAGCTAGAAACAGAGGGCTGGATCTGACATCCAGACCAGCCAGAATTGGACTGGCTAAATCCAGACAGGATCTAGAGATCTGTCAGCCAAGAGAAGGTTAGCTAAGGTCAAGTTCCTTGTACTCTCTCATAGATGGCAGAGGCTAACTGTACAATTACAAACTTTTCATTTGCTTATTTTAACCCCATGATTAAATTCCCCTATAACACTTAGTAGTAAAATCTTTTTTTAAAATAAAAGCTGAAGCAGGGTTGTGCATTGTTTGGGTGGAACAGGGTAGGAGGAAACTACTAGAGTAGCAAAGGAACCAAGCAGAAGAGGTATGGTACCTATGGGAACCTTGAAGGGGACAACAGGGATCACTGCCGCCAAAAGCAGATATATAGTCTTTCTACAACAAATATTGTCTTGTGCCACCCTTCCTGTGAGGGGAAGTTGGCAAGCCTAACCACTTGACCTCGTTAAAGGGAAAAAGCAATTAAATGTCCTTACAAAAGTAATCAAACATGACCAAGATGCCACAAGTAGTCCCTGTTTAATGGACAAAAAGTCAAATCCATTGACTTTACCCTCACTAATTTGGACTCCAAGGTGACTAATCTGTCTCAGTGCTTGGTTCTCATACCTCTGCCTAAGCTTCATTTGCCACAAACTCAAACCAGGCATACTGAGTCATTTATGTTAATGAATCAAAGGCACAGATTCAGTCTTTGAAAGGGCCAGTTAGCTTCCAGGGAAATAAAATCTCTCCAGATTCCCTGCTGATAAAGGAGTCAAAAAAATCATTTTAAGAGGTCAAGGGCAGTCCATTTTCATGGTGGTGATTTGCATTGCACAATCTAGTTTCTAAGCCTAATAATATCTATCTCAAATGAAGCTAATCATCTACTCGAAGAATTTTAGAGCTAAAAAGAGCCTTGGAGGTCATCTGATTGAATGCATTCATTTTGTGGGCAAGGAAACTGAAATTCTAAGCTTTGGTTTCCTTGGACTTCAGTTTTCTTATCTATAAAAATGGAGGTAAAGCAGAAAACCAGATTTAGGGCTAGTTTTTTCCAGCTCCAACTTGATGGTGCTACATAGCATTGATTAACTTGCCCCAAATCATAAGACTAGTTAGTAGATGAAATTATTGTAGAACCAAATCACCTCATCCTTAGTGTGGTATCCTTTCCCTTCCCCTATTTTTCCCCTTCAATTATACAACCATAGTCACTGGTGGGGATTGGGTAAAACAGCAAAAGGACGAGGGCAATCATAGGTCATATTATATGGCCCTGGGCAACTCATTGGAACTCTTCCATTCTCAGTTTCCTCAACTTTAATGGAGTTAGTATTCTCATTGCTTCCTTCACCTTGGAAGAAAGCTTTTTGTAATCCTTCCATCAGTACAGAAATATGAGTTATTATGTCTGCTACTTATTTATCATACTTGGATATTCATCAGCTATCTCTGATCAATTAAAGCTATTTTTTTTTTACTACCAATGGTTTACTCAGATCTCTGCCTTTACTAAGTGTCCCTCCCACCTTTCCAATCTTTCTATGCCTTATTTCTCCCTCCCACATAGTCTACAGTACAGTGATGTAGACTTTCTTTGCTGTTCCTCAAATCCATCTCCTGGCTTCCCCGACTTTCTTAAAATTCCAGGGAGAAATTTCACTTTCTGTAAGATGTCCTTCTCAATCTCAGTGTCATTTCCCTGAGTCAATCCGTCACTTAGACCATTTCTATAGTAGATTGCATGTTGGCTCCCCAATTAGACTGGAGTTCCTTGAGAACCAGGACTCTTTTTGCTTTTCTTGGTTTCCCCAGTATTTAGCACATAGCAGGTGCTTAATAAAGGCTTATTGCCTGACTTAACTGTAAACCTCTTTTCTTCCTGTAAGAACATTTTCCTGAATTCTTACTAAACAAAAGGATTTCTAACATTAAATATAAAGTGAACATGAACAACCTAAAAATATAAAATTAGAGTGGCTTCTGACTCAAATAGTTCTCCCTGAACTTTGAATATAATATGATCAGTCCCTGTAAATGACGTTATTTTATTTCCTTTGAAAGCCAAAAGAAGAGACAAGATACTAGTAATAATAACTGATATTTACAGTGCACTTTTTGACTTGAGAAGCACAACTTATATTTCCTCTTTTGATAGTTACAACAACCCTATAAAGTAAATGCTATCATTAATATTATTTCTTGACAGATAAGGAAATGAGACAGACAGAAGTTAAGTAATTTAAGGATCACAGAATCTGAGGCAGGTGGTAGCCTGAATAAACAAAACTACCAAAGTAGTAATAATAAAAGGATCTTTAATCAAAGTAAGAAGATTATACTCTGGGGTCCCTCACAGCACAGGAGTCCTAGGGTATCCACCAGGGACAGGGAAGATGGGGTTTAAATACATTTGGAAGGCACAGCCTGGAGAAGGGATTACATCAATTATTTTACCCAACAATCAAAAACATAGTCTGCCAGATGGGGATTGGTATTTGGCAATTCTTGGGCCCTGGGAAAAATAATATAGCTAGCAAGGTTGGCAAATGGTCAACAGCAAGGTTGGTTGATGGTCAGTCGCTACATTCAGTACAGGGTATGAACCCAAATCCAGCACTCTATCCACACCACCAGAATTCTAGGCATATGGTGGCCACCTAAACATGGTCATGGCCTTTTGGAGGATCACTGTGATTTTTTTGACTTGGTCTGGCATGTGTTTTGCTTCATTTTGGTTGCATTGTCCAAAGAACTAATGATTTCTTTTACCCATTTGGCCTTAGAATCAGCACAGAATTGCTTTCCCTTGCAAGTGGTAAGACTGTAAAGAAAAGAGAAGATAGTAAAATGGTTAGTTATCTTATCACTCTATCAGGCAAAGCGCTTTGATCAGAATAGCCACAAAAAGTTTCTTGTAGATTCGTTCTGGGGAAAAACTGGCCAATAGTCATTGTGGGCTAGATACCTGAGGCTCAGAGACCCAGAAGGATTTGCTTACATTGTTGAGTTTAAAGAAATGATACAACTGGATTTTGAACTTAGATCTTCCAAATCCAAGTTAAATGAGTTTTTCACTACCCTATACAGCCTAGTATCACAGGGTCACAGACTTTAAGAATGGACTTTAGAGATCAACTACTCTTAGGTGATTCCACCATCATTTTACAGGTCAGGAAATTGAGCCTCAAAAAGAGGAAGCAAGTCATACAACTGGTAAATTCCAGAGCTCAGCAATTTTTCATCATATTATGTTGGTTACATTATTAGAGCTCTAGTTCACTTTCTTGACTGATTTCATCACAAATGTTAATGCATTCTTTATTAAACAGCTAAATCGTGAAAATCTTTTATTGTTTATACCTTTTCCCAACCCTTGATGGGGGAACATGCTTGACACAAACAGATGAGGATAAATTCTTACTCTTTATCTAGAGAGAGATTGGCATATAGATTGAGGAGTCAAGAAATTCATGAATCCATATGGGGTTCCTTACTGAGGACCCATTTCTCCTGAGGGGGGCAGTATTTCTTCATCTCACCAAAAGCTGGTGCTTGTATTAACTCACATCACTGCTCTGGTCAAACTCCCTTCCATGGTATAGTTCTTGACAAACGAGGTTGGTATGCGCTGACTTCTTAGTTTTGCACAAAAACTCCTCCTCATAACTTCACTTCCCACACCTAGTTGCAAAAAGAAAAGGAAAAGAAACTTCAAATCTCCTATAATTAACTCATTGAAGTAGACAGAATGATTATCTCCTGAATCGATGCCAACAGGGTAGCCAATTCAGGATTGTCTCCTGAGCTGATGCCAATGGAATAGTCAAACAATCAATCCAAAAAACATTAAGTACCTCTTATGTGCCAGGAAATGGGTTGGGAATCAGGGATACAAAAGCAATAATGAAACAAATCTAGCTTTCAAGGAACATGTATTCTATAGAGCAGGAAGATTGATATCAGGGCTAAAACCATGCTCATGATGCTAAGGCATTGTGACCCAGAGCTCAAGTATCCACCTAGGACCTGGCCTCTGATTCTAAATAGAATGCTACCCACCACACCGTACTGCCTGTCTACTAAGTCTTAATCTCCATGAAGGATAGATCTGTGTCTGATTTCTTTTATGTATGTCCCATAACATTGACATAGTGAAGCTCTTAGGCTTGTAAAATTAGAAGTGGATGGGACGTTCTAGTCTATTTTTTTTTCTTTTTTAAGAAAAGATAACTGAGTCTAAAGGGGTTTGGTGAGTTGCCTGAGATCAAACAGGTATTCACAGCACCCCATGCTATCTGACTCCAAATCCAGTACTTTTTTATGTCAGAAGAGAGAAAAGTCACATTTTCAATGATATAATATGAGAGAGCCTAAGCAAAAGAAGTGACTATATATTCTTCCTTGGGAATGAAATGAGAATTATTCCCTGCCTTCTTAGAATCCCATAGGATAATTCAGATCTGGGGACCAATCAGATAGCAATGTACTGCTTCAATTCAGCCCAGAGTAATAACTAATCCAGGAATGGTCCCTGAATATAAGGTATTACCCAGACACCTAACTACATAGTTACTGAGAGTAGAATGCATTTCCATCCTGGAATCAGAGAGCCCAGATGGATACATGCCAACTACTCTGAAGCAGGAGCTCTTGAGGTGCAGGTGCATGTCTATGGGAGCCTTAAACACCTATCTCCATGTGTAATTATGTTATTAGATATGTATGGATTAGCACACAAAGTGGCCAACTTTAGAGAACTCAGCAGAAAGAATTTAAAGAATCCCCAGAGTCTATCCGCTCATGCCATTTCAATACTGTTAGAGCCATATTTCCATCTGAATGAGATCTCCTTTCTGAGAGGTAAATCTAAAGTCCTCTAAGAGATGGACATATAAGATGATGTGACCACAACATTCTTATCACCTAACAGTCAGCTCAGTATAGAGTAGAGTGATGCCATGGAAAGAGCTCAAGACATGGTCTTGAGACACCTAGATTCTTGGAGGATAATGGCCATATCTTCCATCTCTTTGCATCTCTAGAGCCTTGCACATGATAGCCACCTAATCAATACTTATCTAAGTGAATTGAACTCATCCACTTTTGATAGAGATGAGCTATGTGACCACAGGCAAATCACTTAACCTGTCTTGAGTCTCCTAGCTTCATTTCTAAAGATGGACATATCGACGCCTACATATAATACCTTTTCCCAACTTTATTATGAAGATCAAATGAGATAATCTATGCAAAGAACTTTGTAAATCTTAAAGCATCCTATCAATCTTGAAGCATCCTCCCACTATCAGCTTAAATTATTATCAGTGATCCAATTCTACCAGGCAAGTTTTTACATGGCAGACACATAAGACCATACTTACAGCATTACCAGCTCATTAAGATGACCAAAAAAAAAAAGACAACCAAATTTCAATGTCATTGATACAGCTTTCAGATTCAGAGGGCCACCTATATATATGGGGAAGTATCTGTATCAAACCTTACTGGAAGACATACCAGTAATAGTTGTGTTAATAATAAAAAGAAGTAAAGAAATAAAAAGGAGAGTAAGAGGAAAAATAATGTATGCCTTGAAAAATTAATGCTATTTACATATCTTCAGGATGTCCAAAAGAAAAGCTTAATAATAATTCTAATAATAATAGCTAACATTATTGTAGGATGAGAGCTTCTTTCTAATAATACAAAGAACTCCCCAACTTACCTTTCCCAGTATGTGCAGTGAGGCCACAGAAACAAAAAAGAGCCAATAGGAGAAGGTTCATGGCTGCTCTTAGGATGAGAATATTTGGGGGAGAGAATGAAGAGTGAAGACCCCTTTCTGGCAATGGTCAGCGAATGTCACAAAACAAGGCTTTTAAGCTTAAAGCGAAGAGGGTATTGGAAAATCTTAGCAAGAATTACTAATTAATAATTTTTAAGTATCTTTTCAGTTATTCATTTCTCCCTAACCCCATATCCTGTGACGATTATCTATATCATCAGTGGTTTTATTTTTATGTTCTATGAAATAAAAGTATTTAAATATGCCACAAAACCTGTGGAGACTAAAGCTATGGCCACAACCACAGGTTGAACAGAGATGTCAGTGTCATTGATGAGGACAGTGTTGTCTAGCACCAATCTGATAAGGGAGAATGGAACAAAAATGGTAAGTGGAGAGTGAGTAATAGAAACAGAATACATGGTTATTCTGCCTCAGAAGGCAACATTCACTACTGGAACTAGAAATGTGGTACTGATATGATCAAGGCTTTTTGCCAATTTCACAAGGAATCATCAGGTTAAGAAAAATGGGTCCCATACTACCTGCAAAGAAGTTGGCATTGGTGACATACAGACAGACATCCCGGGAAGATAAAAGAAAGTTGCTATGAGAGCTTTTTTGGTTCTATGAAATAAGATCTATGGAGGTTAAGGAACTTGACATAAATATACAACTAGTTAATGTAAAAAGTAAAATTTCATTCTCTTTAATATTAGTCCAGTGACTTATTTAGTGGGAAGAGCACTGGTCTTGAAGCTAGGGAAATAGAATTTGGATCTCATTTCTGGCACTTTCTAGGTAGGAAGTGGCAGGTAAATCATTTAATCTCTCTGAGACTCACTTTCCTTGTTTATAAAAGGGAGATAATAAAAATTCATATTCATATAGAGACTCTCCTAGTATGCATCATGGCATAGTGAATTAGACTAGGAGCCAGAGAAAATTGGATTCAATCTCACCTCTGATATATACCAATCAGTGTTCCAGGTAAATCTCTCAGACTAAGTTTCAAAGAAGAAATATACCTTCTGTGGTAGGAGTTTTCTCTCTTAAGAGTACTCTGTACCATTGAAATCATAGGTCCAGTTGTAGTCCCACCACCATTTGCATAGGTTTCCAGAAGGTGTTCCTCACATTTCCTTCCTAGGTACATAGGGCAGAGATAAACATTCCATTAATATGTCCCCTATCTCATGTATTTCTTATGGGGTAAGTGTTCATAAAAATGAAAGTTTCATGTAAGTGTGAGTTATTTTTATTATAAACATATTGCCAATCCCAAACAATGAGAAAACTAAGATTCAAGATGCCCTTGACTTTGGATCATTGGATTAAGAGTTTCATAGGAACTCAGAAATCATAGCCTGAGCTCACATTTTACAAATAAGGAAAATAATCACAAGAGATTTCTCAAGATCACTTAGTTAATAGGATTCAAACAAGTGCCTTCTCATGCCATAGCTGATGCACTTTAGCCACATTGCCTTTCACTATTTCATAAATGAATAAGATTTTAGATTAAGAGCCTGAGACCTTAAAAGTAATCTAGTTAAAGGATTCCTTTATCAAACAAATGGGTTATCAAGTCAAGGTCTGAAGCCTTCCAAAGAGAGAGAGAGAACTCACTACCTCTAAGCTAGTCCATTTGACTTCTGTATAGCTACAATTGCTAGTTAACTGTTGTTATTACTGTTTCTCTCAACATCAGAACTACTTTTTTTTCTCTTTGTAACTTCAACTCATTTTTACTAATTTGATCACCTGTGGCTAAACAGAACTGGTCAAATTCTTATGCTGACACAGTAACCCTTCACATCCCCCAGTTGAAGCAGTCTCTACCTTGTTAGAATCAGCATTGAGTTCTTTAGTTAGTGATTATGTAGTTGTAGGCTCCAGGTCCTTCACCATCTTGGGTGCTCTCTTCCTGAGATGCTTTCCAGTGTATCAATGTTTTTTTTCTTTTATTATAATATTCAGAAGTGAATGTAATATTCTAGTTGTGTTCTGACCAGAATAGACCATAGTAGAAGTGTTACCAAATCTTTTTTTGAGAATATCTGTCTGGCCACCATCTCAGGTGAGTTGCCAACCCCTCATGCATCATGCCCATGTGAAATCTATCCAGTCCTCTACATTTATCTCTAAGTGCTTTAGATATTTCCTCTGCCCTCAGTCCATTCTCTTATCTGAAGGATAATCTACATTCAGATAAATTTATATATATATATATACATATGTATTCAATTCATTAAATACTTAAGTGTTTACTATGTGCCAGTCACTGTATTAAGTACTAGAGATACAAAAAGAAGCAAAATGGAGTCCTTGCCCTAAAAGAACTTACAATTAAATAGGAGAGACAACATGCAAACAAATAAATACAAAGCTATACAGGATAAATAAGACATAATTAACAATGAAAGAACTGGAACTAAAAAGGGGTTGAGGAAATCTTTTTATAGGACAGTGATGGTGAACCTTTTAGAAACCAAGTGCCAAAATTGCAACCCTCATGCCACATGAAGTCCCCCACCACCTTACTCCAGACAGAAGGAGGAAGTACTCCCATTTGAGCTGCTGAACAGAGGGGCTGGTGAAGTAAGAAATGTCCTCAGGTGTGGTGGATGGAGGGCGGGGGGAATGGAGCAGCCCCTTCCAGCACATGTGCCATAGGTTCATGAACACAGATATGAGATGGGATTTTAATTGAGACTTAAAAGAAATCAGAGCTATCAGTAATTGAAATGGAGAAAGGAGATCACTCTAGGCATGGGGGACAGCTAGAGTGAATGAAACATTTTGTTCATGAAATAGCCAGGAGGCCAGTGTCACTGGTTTGAAGAGTATATGTTGGGGAATAAGGCATTACAAGACTGGAAAGGTAGGAAGAGATAGGACATGAAGGGTTTGATTGCCAATCAGAACATTTTGTATTTGCTTCTGGAGGTAATAAGGAGCCCCTGGAGTTTATTGATTGGGGGGAGTGGCATAATCAAACTTCTGTTTTAGGAAAACCAATATAGCAGATGAATGGAGAATGAATTGAATTGGGGAGAGACTTAGGTGGGTAAACACGTAAGTTATTATTATATTACTACAGGCTATTATAGTAATTGAGGCTTTAAATAATGTGGACCTGCCCTAGAGTGGTGCCAGCATCAAAGGAGAGAAGGGGCATGTTGCAAAGGTGGTTGAATGGATAGATAGATAGATAGATAGATAGATAGATAGATAGATAGATAGATAGATAGATAGATAGATAGATAGATAGATATGCATATGTACATATGTATTCACACATTTTATATATTAAGTATTATATTAACCCCCATCCTTTTAAATTATAATCTACTAGAGAGTAGGAATGATGCCTGCTTTTCTCTTTGTATCCTCAGTAAAGATCATGTTGTAGTATAGTAGCTAACATGATAAATTGTGTTCAAGAAGATTTTGATTCAAAGCACACCTCTAACACTTCTTAGCTATGTGATCTTGGTCAAGTCATTTAACCTTCTAAAGCTTATGTCCCTTGTTTGAAAATGACAGTAATTAACTCTCTACTAGAGTTCTTAAATTTTTTTTTCTGTGTCCTGGTCCCATTTGGTAATCTGGAAAAGCCTATGGAGCCCTCAGAACATATACATATATATGTGTATATATATATATATAAACAAATGTATATTGTTTGTATGTGTATTTGTTTGTATATGTATATATTTGTTTGTATTTATATATGTTTGTTTAATTAATTGAAGGGAATGTTCAATTTCAGTTAACGATAAATGAAAAGTAAAATGTCTTTTTTTCCATCCAAGTTGAAATCTATTCACTACCTCATGAGGATATTTGGAGCCTAGAATTATTGTAAAACTCAAATGAGGTAATTAACATTAAAGTGTTATCTAAAGTAGGTTATCATCAAATAAAAGACAATTAATAAACATATATTACACTGAATCTAGTCCCTCATGTCCAATTACTTTGAATATCTTCCTGATATGTCAAGAGCGCCTCCTGAGAATAACAAAATAAACATGTGACTTCAAAAATATCTTTGCATGGGTATATTTACTAATCAGTTCATCCTGATGGCCATTGCCCAAATGATCAACAATGGGACACATTATATATTTGTGCACACATATCTACAAACACACATATATATGCATGTGCCCATTGCACTTGATCTTGTTTGAAAGTGAACACTGTTCATGTTGACTTATTCACAGAATAATAAACTAGAATCTGAGGAGAACAGAGAAGTAAGAAGGCTAGAAAACAAAGGGAAAGTGACACATTTTCCCCATTTCTTATTACAGACAGCTACAAGCATTGTGGTTCACTTGAAAATTATTCCATTACTCCCTCTCTAACATATCACCAGTGCCACATCCCTGAGTCTTTTTTTATTTGTATTTTTTGCCTAAGCAGTTATTAAAGTGATGCTACTAATACATGAGAGGCAGTGGAGTAGTGAATAGACGGAAAACACTGAATTTAAGAAATCAAGGATTCAAGTCCCACCTATCACAATGGTTAGTAGTTTACATTCTATTTTAATGAGGTTATCATTGTCCTAAATGAGCTTCATTTCAGGTCCTTCCCAAATATTAAACCCATAATCATAAATTAAGGAATTAACAAGAACAAAATATATTCCCTCCAACCTCAAGAATACTTATTCTCATCTAATATCTCAAATTTTAAAAAAGGGAAATGAAAGGGTGACGTCTGAGAACTATAGCCCAGCTTTTAGACCACAGAAACCAAGTGAAGAAATCCTCCTTCTTTGATTGCTGACATTTTTTCAGTTTCCAGCTCAACAGAAGAGTACCTATTCCTCAGAACAAGCTTGACATCAGTTAACTGAAAACTAGAAACAAAATGAATGCCCATTGATAGAGAAATGGTTGATTGGGAGAATAGCTGTGAGTTATAGAGATGCTAGTAAATTATGGTTCCATGAGAAATGAATAAGAAGACTTGATAAACATAGGAAGACTTTTATAAACTGATACAGAATGAAGTAAGCAAAACCAGAGAAGCAATAAACACAACCATTGCACTAACAATAACCAACCTTGATCACCAAAGAATAGAAGATGAAGTACCTTCCCTCCTTTTGGTATAGAAGGAAAGAACTATGGAGGAAGAACAGAATTATATATACATATAGTTCATACACATATATATGTTGCATACAGTACTCTAACAGTTGTTTTTTTGCCTTTATATTTATCACAAGGAAAGCCTCATAGGATGGACATTGGCCATTGGAGTAGGAGTGAGGTATGTCTGGTTAAAAATGGAGGTTGAAAAAATTATCTCAATAAAACCTAATTCTATTGATTTATTAATAATTTGTCATTAATTATTAATAATTACATACTTGAATTTGTGTATTGTTCATTTAATTATTTTAATAATATTGATATTATACTTATTATTGATAATTTATTAATTTAACTAAAAATAACCCTATATGTATCAATACTAAAAAAACATCAAGTTGCTCTATTTATGTTAAAATAATGACATGCTTTTTTACTACAAACTCTTTATAAAAAACTTGTTCAGGCTTAATGTTATAATCAAGTGATTCTATTGTTTTGTTATTCATATCATCTATAATGCTCATAGTTTTTTTATTTTCTACCTGGTCACAGGGAATAATTTTAATGATGTGTTGCTGTAGACTCTTTTCTAATACCATATTTTAAAATGTGTGTATCTAAAGTCATTAGAGACATTGAACTATAGTGTTCTTTCTCTGATATGCCTCTCCTTGGTTTGGGATCTCAAAAACATATTTAAAAAGATAAAAAGATTTTGTAAGAATATCTCCTTTATTCTGTTTTTATAAAAAGCTTATATAATAATAATATAATATAATATAATAATTATATATGATTGGGATGAATAAGTTTTGAATTATAAAATTCACTTGTAAATCCTGTCAGGTACCCTGATGATAAATCAGACCATTTTTAATGGGCCATGGGCAACCTATTTTAGTAATAGTTAACTGCATTGCATAAACTGGCTTCTTATCCTAAAAAAAAATAAATAAATTCTATTCTGAATCTACTCATAGATTCACAGAACTGTAGGACTCGAGGGGACCTTGAAGATAATCTGATTTAACCCTTTTATTATATGGTTGGGGAAAATTGAAATCCACATTTTCTCAAATGAGAAATTGATGACTTTAATGCTCTTTCCAGATATAAGTCTATGATCCTGTGGGGTATTTACTTGTTCAAAGCAGTATACCTAGAGAATGATTGACTGTGTGTTCTTCTTCCCCTTCCCAGAGGAAGCATCGATTCTATCCATAGGAAGCTGTGATCTCATAGATGAGGTTTAACTTGCCCCAACCCAGGCATCCAGGTCTCTTCCAGGCTACCTCTACAAAATGAAACATCTTATGGTCACCCCCTTCTCTAGCTCTCTTTTGTGTTATTTTCTCCCATCAGAGAATTAAGTATCTCAATTACAAGTTCTAATGTTCATCAATGTGTTCTCAAGGGTTTAATAAATTCACCATCTACCTTGAACTAGAAGCAGCTCTTCTGACTTCATGCACTGTTCTTTTTCAGTCTTCTCCCTGCTCTCTTAAAGATAAACCTGTTTTTCTGACAGTGTAAACTTGTCCAAGTTATTCTAAATAAGCAAAAAGATTGTTCTGAATAATAAACATTTTCTAATCACAGTTATGAGATGAACATAGGAAATCTGGAAAATAAAAGTAGATTATCTTCAGGCTCATACAATCCTCTTTTAAAGATGAATGCAGATAAACCCAAAGATCCCAGCTTTTGGGACAAAAATCCACTATTCGATAAAAACTGCTGGGAAAATTGGAAGACAGTGTGGGAGAGACTAGGAATAGATCAACACCTCACACCCTACACCAAGATAAATTCAAAATGGGTGAGTGACTTAAACATAAAGAAGGAAACCATAAGTAAATTGGGTAAACACAGAATAGTATACATGTCAGACCTTTGGGAGGGGAAAGGCTTTAAAACCAAGCAAGATATAGAAAGAATCACAAAATGTAAAATAAATAATTTTGACTACATCAAACTAAAAAGCTTTTGTACAAACAAAACCAATATAACTAAAATCAGAAGGGAAACAACAAATTGGGAAAAAATCTTCATAGAAACCTCTGACAAAGGTTTAATTACTCATATTTATAAAGAGCTAAATCAATTGTACACAAAATCAAGCCATTCTCCAATTGATAAATGGGCAAGGGAAATGGATAGGCAGTTCTCAGATAAAGAAATCAAAACTATTAACAAGCACATGAAGAAGTGTTCTACATCTCTTATAATCAGAGAGATGCAAATCAAAACAACTCTGAGGTATCACCTCACACCTAGCAGATTGGCTAACATAACAGCAAAGGAAAGTAATGAATGCTGGAGGGGATGTGGCAAAATAGGGACATTAATTCATTGCTGGTGGAGCTGTGAACTGATCCAACCATTCTGGAGGGCAATTTGGAACTATGCCCAAAGGGTGATAAAAGAATATCTACCCTTTGACCCAGCCATAGCACTGCTGGGTCTGTACCCCAAAGAGATAATGGACACAAAGACTTGTACAAAAATATTCATAGCTGCGCTCTTTGTGGTGGCCCAAAACTGGAAAATGAGGGGATGCCCATCAATTGGGGAATGGCTGAACAAACTGTGGTATATGTTGGTGATGGAGTACTATTGTGCTAAAAGGAATAATAAAGTGGAGAAGTTCCATGGAGACTGGAACAACCTCCAGGAAGTGATGCAGAGCGAGAGGAGCAGAACCAGGAGAACATTGTACACAGAGACTAATACACTGTGGTATAATCGAACGTAATGGACTTCTCCATTAGTGGCGGTGTAATGTCCCTGAACAACTTGCAGGGACCCAGGAGAAAAAAAACACCATTCATAAGCAAAGGATAAACTATGGGAGTGGAAACACCGAGAAAAAGCAACTGCCTGAATACAGAGGTTGAGGGGACATGACAGAGGATAGACTCTAAATGAACACTCTAATGCAAATACTATCAACAAAGCAATGGGTTCAAATCAAGAAAACATCTAATGCCCAGTGGACTTACGCGTCGGCTATGGGGGGTGGGGGGGGGGGAGGAAAAGAAAATGATCTATGTCTTTAACGAATAATGCTTGGAAATGACCAAATAAAATATATTTAAAAAAAAAATAAAGATGAATGCAATCTGATCAGACTGTGTGAAGGCAGACACTTTATTTCCTTTGAAAGTCAGCAGGATAAATAAGGTACGAGAAAGAGTCACTGATATTTATTTAACATTTTTAGGTTTTCCAAGCACTTGGCATACATTCTCTGTTTTGATTTTGACAGTAATGCTATAAAATCAATTTTACATACATTTGGCAGATGAGGAAACTGAAGCTGTGCAAAGTTAAGCAACCAGCATCGTACACTTATTGAGATTTTGAGGCAAAATTTGAATTCGAGTCTTCCTAGCTCCAAATCAATCATTTTATCCAAATCACCACATTCCTAGAAAAATTATATTGACTCAGACTCCATCATAGCCTTGTGGCTGTGAGGCCATGGTCCTTGTTTCTCCTCATGGTGTTTCTTCTGTCCACAGAACTGATGACCTTTTTTACCCAGTTGGCCTTAGGATAAGCACACACTTTAAATCCCTTGTGGGTGATAAAGCTGAAATGGAAGGAAAAGAAAGAAATTGTTAGTCTTCTTGTCATTCTATCAGGTCTATCAGAATGGACACAAGGAGCTTCCTATGGACTTCTTTGGGGGAAAATGGAACAAGACATCACTGTGGGGTAGACCCAAGGTAAGAGAGGTGAAGAGAGACATTGTTGAGTTGAATGAGCACCAGAGATGTGTGTTGAACCCCAAATCCAAGTCCAAAGCCAATGTGTCTCCAACTACACCAAACTGACTTTCATGGAGGCAAGCCATAGTTGATATGGAGAGGGACCAAGTTGATATAAAATATAAATATAGATAGATATTAGAGTATAATATATATACTACACATGTAATAGATAACTATATAATAACACAATATATAGATATGCTCTATCCACTCTAAAGTGCTTTATCTATAATAAGTTTGTGGGGGGGATTGTTGAGTTGTTTCTTCATAAAACCTTCACTTCTGTCTTAGAATTAGGACTAATTATCAATTCAAAGGCAGAAGAGTGGTAAGGGGTAGACAACTGGCATTAAGTGACTGGCCCAGGATCAGACAACTGGGATGTGTATGAGGTCAGATTTGAATCCATCACCTTCCTTCTCCAGACCTGGCTCTCTATCCACTGAGCAACCTCCATAATAGGTCCTTTTTAAAAAAAATTTATTTATTTATTTTTAAAATCTTTTTCCATGTTTACATGATTCATTTTCTTTCCCTCCCCTTTTCCCTGCCCCCTCCCAGAGCCAACAAGCAATTCCAATGGGTTGTTCAAATGTTATCATTTAATATCTATTTCTTTATTATTCATTTTTGCTATAATCTTTTAAAGCCAAAATCCCAAATCATTCCATAATAGGTTCTTAATAAGTATTTGTAGAATGAATAAATATTAAAGTGCTGAAAACCATGAATGTGTTGTTGTGTCCACTAAACAATCATTGTGTTACTTCTCAATGTCTTTAAGGATTTGCATCATTATTTTTAGTAAAACTAACTCTGAATTCAAGTTTAAAAATATATTAAGAATATCTCTTGGTCAATCTTATGACTGTGAACATGAGAAAAGGATTGTTTGCCAATGAGTCCATTAAAGATAGTGTCAAAGTATGTTGCTTCACCATAACTCTGCCAACATCCAATTGCCTCACTTTAAAAGGTCTATGTACTTCAGTTGTGGTGTGGGGCTCCCATCCATGAATCCATTTCTCAACTCTAAAACTCCCAAGGCCACTGATTTGAAACCAAGAGGTTCCTGAGAGATCAGTTAGTCAAACCATCACCATTTTTTAAAAATCAGGAACTAAGGGACTAATGGGGAAGAAATTTGCTCAATACATCCCAGATAGTAATTTGGAGAGTTGGGATTAGAACTTGGATTGTCCATCTGGATGTCTAGCAGCCACTTCCTCATTTTATGTTGCTACCTTTATAAGATGGAAAGCACACTTTCCAGATGGAGCTGATTTTAGCTAGCAAACCTGAGGATCTTAATTTCCACAATTTTTCAACATTCATAGTGGGGAGAAGATAACATGAACCAGTAAAGACAAATTCCTACTATACCCTTGAAAGGGAATTGTCTTAGGGAGCCATTAAAAATAAGGCATTTATTCCTGAGGATCTATTTCTTGTTAAGGGGAGACATTTTGTGGTCTTCCTAGAATCTTGTGCTTGTATAAACTCACATCACTGCTCTCATAGCACCCTCTTCAATGGTGTAGGTCTTCACCCTGTTGCTTTTCAGGGCTGGTTCCAGCTCACACAAAAACTCTTTTTTATGACTTCACTTCTAACCCCTAGGAGAAAAAAATTAATTTTAAATAATTTTAATTACAAACTCCTATAATTAGCTCATTTTTCTATTAAATTGATGTCAGTGGGATCATGAGACTGTCAGCAATCATTTATTAATATAGTATTGTTAATATAAAATATATACATTTATATTATATATCTATATATAAATAATGTATATAAAGTATTATTATAGTAATATAGCAGACACTAGAGACACAAAAACAAAAATAAAATAGTTTATCTTTTGTAGAGAAGGAAAATTGAAATTGGAGATAGCAATAAACTCATTTCCATCTCAATGACTACTAATGATAAAATAGTAGCCTCTCAAACATTCTGAAGCAAAGTACAAGGATGCTCCAGGAACTGGGTTATTTATTTTGAATATAGCATACTATCCCCTACATTAGACTGCTATTGCATTAGATTGTAAACTCCTTGAAAGTAGGATCTTTGTCTTCTCTCTCTTATGTACTTACCATTGCATTTATATAAGGAAGACCATCCTTTAAGCTAGTAGAATGAGATCTGAACAGATTTTTAAGATTCCCTACTCCTACCTGCTCATTTAATAGATAAGGAAACTGAGGTCCAGAATTATAGGTGAGTTGCCCAAGTTCATAGTCAGGGTGCTAAGGAATCCTTGCACTTTGCTTCAGAACTTTTCAGAAGTAACCATTTTATCTATCTATCTTTCTATCTATCTACCTGCCTACCTATCTATATTATATAGATAGATAGGTAGATAGATTTATAATATAAATACTATAGTAGTCATGAAACTGTAAATGTGCTTATTTTCCCCCAATAACAATTTTTTTCTACTACGTGAAAGGGAAACTTCTATTTAAAAATATTTTAAAATAATTAACTCATTTTTGTCTTTGTTTCCCTAGTACCTACCACATTTCCTGAAATATGGTAGTTACTTAATAAGTGCTTGCTGGTGGTCTGATGACCCTATTCACATCAATTCAAACAGACAAAATTTCCTTTAAATTTAATTGAATATTTGTACTTGTGGGACTTGTAGCAAAGCTGGGATCTGAACCTAAGTCCTATGGTTTCAAATCAAGTATTTTATGATCAAGAGAGATCCATTTTCAATAATTAATGTAAGATAATAAACTGGGAAAAGGTGGTCGCTATGCTTAGAATTTCTTAAAGAGAATTTAAAATGAAGATGAGCATGTTTCCCTAAGACATCAAGATACCACTGCGAAAATGGAAAAAGATGTAAGAATAGAGAGACTTGAAGCCAAATAATTTTCTTTTAGTAGCTACTATCTTCCTTTCCTCCCATAGATATCTGCCATGATTTCAGAGTCACAGAACCAGTCACACAAGTATTTAATTTGGAATAATGATTAATGATGATACAACATTGATGAGAATGCCACTGATACTAGAAGGCTATTTTCTAAGATGGAGCTATATAAATACATCTCCATCCTACCTCCCCATCTCTTCTTTCTCTCTCTCCTTTTAGCATTCACCACACCCCTCCTGAGCATACTCTTTTCTAATCTTTGCAATTTTTTTAAATCTGAACCCAATGAAAGGGAAAAACTGACCTTTCCTCTCTGTTTTACTTTATAAGAATCCTCTTTTCTTACACTCCCCAGTGAAGTCATCCACCTCTCTTTCTAAGACCCTCAGAATTGAACAGAGGTCCACAACCATAATACCTTTTCCCCTGAAGTCCTTCAGGCTATTCAACTCTTTTAGCCTACTTAAAAATCTAAGCTCCCTGGGAGTTCAATTACAGTAGTAATTCCCCAAGTGGGAAACTGAAGCCAACAAGGAGAAGGAATACATTGCTAGTTATTCAAAAGTGAGCGGCAGGACCAGGTGGACCCAATTGGGTATAGTAAAAACAAACATGAGCACTATTTCCTGCCTCCAAATCTGGGCATTGACCAGATAACATAACACCTTCTTCTTTGCACAAAATTTCTGCCCAGAACAACAACTGATTGTTTTTGCCCAGTTTCTAACCACATCATCACTGAGAGTAGAATATACTTCCATCCCAGTATCAGAGAAGTCAAATGGAATATATGCCAACCACTATGAAGCAAATCTTGAAGTATTTGTGTGTCTATGGGAGTCTTATATATCTGTGTCCAGGTAGAATTATGTTTTCAGAAATCTAGGCATAAAGTACCAATGTATTTATTAGAACTCATCATCAGTACTTTTTCAAAATTTCCCAATGTGCATCCAAAGATATATGGTTCCATCTGTATGAGTTCTTCCTTTGAAGAAGATGGCATTAACAAATGAGAACATTAGTTGATGGGACCAAAAAAAATTTTTGCAGCATGGTGGTCAACTTTGATTATGGTATGGTGATGGCAAGGACAGAGATCAAGACTTAAGTCAGGAAAAAGCAAGATTCCATGAGCTTAGTAATCATATATTATACCTTTGTCTATCCTGAGAGCCTACCAGAAAATTTTGCACAGAATAGTCATTATGATGTCAAAGTGAAATTAATTCAAATTCCACCTTAGATATATATTGGTTCTGTTCCCTTTTGGCAAATTACATAATTTCTCTAACTTCATAGCCTCACTTCTAAAGATAGATATATTAAAGCTTACATATAGTACTGACCTCTAAGGATTATTATGAGGATCAATTGTGATAATTGTGCAAAGAAATTTGTAAATCTTCAGGTTCTGAGTCAGAGTCAGTTATTATTACTTTCAGGATCCCAGCAAGGTATCAGTGTCAGACCTTTCTGTTAGATTTATCAATAATAATGATAAAATAGAAGTAAAAGAAGAAAAAAGAGAGGAAGAGGAAAAATAATCTACCATCAGAAAAATTAATGCTAAACACCTGACTGTAATACCTTCATGAAAGGAGCATCATAATACTTATAGTACTATAGCTAATATAAATGATACTTTCATATATGTGTGTATATCAACTATATACATGTATACACATACATGTGTAGGTAAAATCTCATTTAATCCTACATCTATTATAGACGTAGGAGTTATTAATACACTCATTTTACAGATGGTAAAATTGAGTCAAATAGAAGATTAAGTGACTTAGCCACACTCACATAGCTGGTAAATTAGGAAAAATTTGAACTATAGTCTTTATGACTCCCAGTCAAATATACTCTCCCCAACATCATCTAATCATTTTTCCAGAAGTCAAGATAGATTGATGATGATCCATCTATATTATCTAGAATAGTTTCCTTCTTTATAACTAGTGTAGGCATCTACAAGAAGTGGTCTATGCTGCTAGTGCTTTCATGATTTTTCCCATTGTCTATCATCGCATGAATTGTCTCGAAGTTCTCTGTAGGTAGGAGCCGTCATTCCCATTTAATAGAATGGGAGCCTGAGATATCTTCCCTGAGTGCCTTGGAATAAAGAATTTATTTCTGGCAAGTTTGGTCAGAGATATATGAGAGTATTGTTTTGTGACTCCCAACTCCATGCTTCCTATAATCCAATCCTTACTCCAGCTCTAAAAATCAATTTCTCAGTTTACCTTCCACCATGTATGCTGGGAGACCACAGAAACAAAAAAGCATCAACAGGAAGAGCTTCATGACTGCTGTTGGGTTGAGGGTGTTTGGGAGAGAGGATGAAGAGAGAAGATCCCTTTGAGCTTTTATGCTCTGATAATGGTCAATGAATTTCCTATGTCATGAGACCAGATTATTGAAGAGGAAGGGAGGTTGCTGAAAAGTTTTAGCTTAAGCTACTATTTTTTTTCTTTGAAAAAGTAATCTTTTCCTTTGCCCAATTCTTTATAACCACATACGCTGTCCCTCCCTTTGCCAGTAGTAAATATATCTATGAAACAAAATAAATGCTTTAAAAGAATATATCTTTTTCATCTCCAGACTTTGGAGTATAAAATTCAAGACCCAACCACATGACTAAAGAGATGCCAGTAAGAGTGATGAGAGCAGATTGTCTATCTGATAAGGAGAATTGAACCAAAATGTCTATAGAGAGTGGACAGTGGAAACAGAATGCATAGTTTTGCTACACTATATAGGGCATCTTTCACATCTGAAATGAGAAAACCAGCCTCCATGTGATCAAAAGTCTCTTGCTCCTTTCACAAAGAATCATCATGAAGTTGAAGAAAGAAAAATAAGGGTACTTAAGACACAAACCCAGAAGGAGAGAATGACTCTAAAACATCCACAGAAAGCCTCAAAGAAAACAGAGCTGGGGTACAAGCCCAAACATGATTCCTAGAAGAAATGAAGCAAGAATTCATTTTTTAAGTTTTAAAATTATTTTATAAGTAAAATTAGATGCTAAAGGAAAAAATTAGAAAAAATGAAAGCTATGAAGGAAATGTTTAGAGTTAATAACAGCACAAAAGTTATAACCTTACTCAAGCAACATTTCCTTAAAAATATAATTGAGCTAGATAGAATTGATTGACAACAACAAATATTCAAAACAAATTCAAAAGATTAAAAAAGAAGGAAATATAAGATAACTAATATTAAACAACTCATTTAGAATACAGATCAATAAAAGATCATTTAAGAATCACTGAATTTCATTAAAGTCATAATCTTCCCCCTCCAAAAAAAGAGGGACTTATAGTCATTTTATTTCAAAAAATAACAAATGAAAACTGATTGGATCTCTTATGACTAGAGGACAAAATATAAATGGGGGGAAATCTACCCATTTTTTTCTGAAAGAAAATTTGAAATGAAAAGTAATGGAAACATTATAGTCAACATTCAGAACTTCAAGGCAAAAAAAAAAAAAGAATACAAACTGCCAAAAAAGTGAGGATTCACAGTCAGGAAAAGACAAGGAAGCACAAGAACAACAGTCAAGAAAAAACAAGATTTAGTATCCACTATTTTAAAGTAGTAGAGAGTTTAGAATATGTTATTCCAAAAGGGAAAGATATAGGCTTACAACGAAGAATAACTTATCTGGCAATATTAAATATAATCTTAAAACAGAAAAAATGGATCTTTAATGAAATAGAAAAATCAAAAACATTGTTGGAGAAAAAGCTAGAATTGATTAGAAACTGAAATACAAATGTAAATGTAAAGAGAAATATATGAATATATATGAAAAATATGTAAGAAAATATATGAAATATACACTTGAATAATCATAAGAAACTGTGCAATAATGTAGTATTTATATTTTAAAAGGAGTTGATGAGGCATATCCCTTAAGGAACTTCCTATTCTTCAATGCCACTAAGGAAGTCTAATAAGAAAGAGAACCTGAGAATACTTTTGCATTCTTTTAATAATTGTAAAAGGGAGGGAAAAATAATTCAATAAGGAAATGTAAATGTGGAAAATTATCTCACATAATTGAAATGTGCAAACAGAAGACTAAACCAGGTTGAAGGTAACCAACAGGCTTCCAATCAATTGGTGAGTTAGAGAGGTGTCTATCACAGGCATGCAAAAACATTCCCCAACAGAAGGGTCAGATGAGAATAATTTGTTCTAGTGGTCATGAAGGCAATGGAAAGAGCTATCATGGAATACTTGAATCTTGATCAGACCTGAAAGACACCAAGGTTATCCACAATATTCCAGGTTATCACCAGTCATTCTTACATTTGTCTTACCACTAGACTTCAAGGAGTCTAGAAGTGAGAGTGAGACTAACAATTTACACAACTGTGCCTCACTTAAATCCAGTTTATATGAGAGTGAAAAGATATTGCCCATACCATTTTACCATTTTACATTTTACCACTTTCAGAATTGCAGTAACTCAAAAGATATTTAAGATGCAGGGATTTCCATCCCAAAATCTCTATCCCAATTCTTCCTAATGGCTATTTGTGCCCATCCTGATTCTTCCAAGCTCATATTGATCTGATCAGTCGTAGTCACACATTGATCCCAACATATTGATGTCATTTTTGTCCTCTACAAGTTTGAAAGACACCAACCAAACAACCAACCAAAGATAAAGGATACCCACACCCACAAAAACATTAGTAGATGACACTCAGGCCATATTAAGCCTTCAGATGCCCCTGACCTCCATTTCTAGAACATGAACTAGCTTGAGAAACTCTGTGGTAGAATGGTCCAAATGACCCAGTGACTTTGGTTCTCACAATTACCAGGATTGATATCAGCAAATTGCTTTTTTATGAAAGACTTAAAACCTAATGAAGCCTCACTGAGACATCTGTAGTAGAGAGGGAAGAAAGAATTATTTATAAGCTTGATGCTCTCAGGTCTAGATCAAAGGTAGAAAAAAAAGGTTTTGGAAGACCTTAGTCACTTACCAGACTTGCCAAATCAAATCTACCTCAGCTAGAAACTGTGGTGTTCCAATTCACACAGGTCTGGGCTAGATAAATCCAGACCAAATCTGGAGAAAATAAGTCAGCCAAAGAAGGGAGATTAAGTCCTGGTGCCTAACACAAAGTCATAGAGGATCAGAGCTAACATTTGTGCCAATGAAAATTTTCTATTAGTTCATTTTAACCTCACGACTAAGTTTCAATGGAGTAATTAATAAAATGCATAATAATTTTAATGTAAGTTGTGAGTTGTTTTGAGAGATTAAGGTAGAAAAGACAAAAACTTGTGTTTTGTTTGTTAGCTAAAATTGAATAACAAAGAAACCAGTCAGGGGAGATATGGTCCCTATGAGAATTCAAGATAGGGCAACGCGAAGCTAAGGTGTAGAGCTGCCTAGATAGGTGAAAAAACATGGAAGTCATGGGCATGGCAGGTAAAATTACTCTAAAGGCAGATACTAATGTAATCTAGTAAGGGGAAGATGGCAAGTCCTATCTATTGGTCTTCATAATGGGCAATCAAAAGTCCATAAGGAGATAGACATGTTCAAGTTCTTATAGGGAATCATTACTTGATAGACAAAGAAACACAACTATTGGCTATATTAAGCATGAGGCTAGCTCCAGAAATTGATTATCTCAATGCTTGTTGCTTATAGCTCTGCTTTATGCTAGCTAATTTTTATGCCCCTGAATAGATATACTATAAGTTATTTTTGCTAGTGATGTCAGTGGCATAGATTCAGTACCCAGAAGGGCCAATTAGCTTTCCATGGATAAAAGTACTTAAGTTGTCCTGTTGATAGACAGTATCAAAGGACTTTTTCAAGTCCAGAGGTAGCTAATTTTAATGATAGTGATTTGCATTGCACAATTCAGCTCACCAGAAAAAGAAATCTACAATAGAACTAATTATGAACTAATGGAATTTTAGAATTATTAGGAACTTTAAGGGTAACCTGACTTCTTTATTTTATGGGTGAGAAAACTTAAGGCCCCTCATCTATAATATGAGAGGTTGGACTAACTGATTTTAAGGCTCTTTACAGGTCCAAATCTATGACCAAATCAAATCAACCTCAGCTAGAAATTATATCTGGGGTATGTACTAACTTGTCAAACAATTTTTATTATTATTTTTTTTAGTCAATTTAGAACATTATTCCTTGGTTACAAGAATCATATTCTTTCCCTCTCTTTCCTCCCCGCACCCTTCCTGTAGCCAATGTGCAATTCCACTGGTCATTTATATGTATCCTTGATCAGAACTTATTTCCATGTTGTTGATGTTTGCACTAGGATGTTCATTTAGAGTCTATATCTCCAATCACATCCCCATCGACCCATGTAATCAAGTAGTTGTTTTTCTTCTGTGTTTCTACTTCCACAGTTTTTCCTCTGAATGTG
The DNA here is from genome assembly GCF_027887165.1 of Monodelphis domestica. Classification (NCBI taxonomy): domain Eukaryota; kingdom Metazoa; phylum Chordata; class Mammalia; order Didelphimorphia; family Didelphidae; genus Monodelphis; species Monodelphis domestica. The sequence goes on along the minus strand of NC_077228.1, from coordinate 63,097,261 downwards.
GATAGTGTTCTTTCTCGTAGATCCCTCCAAGTTGTTCAGGATCACTGCATTACCACTAATGGAGAAGTCCATTACATTCGGTTGTACCACAATGTATCAGTTTCTGTGTACAATGTTTTCCTGGTTCTGCTCCTCTAACTCTGCATCACTTCCTGGAGGTCATTCCAGTTCACATGGAATTCCTCCACTTTGTTATTCCTTTTAGCACAATAGTATTCCATCACCAACATATACCAAATTTGTTCAGCCATTCCCCAATTGAAGGGCATCCCCTCATTTTCCAATTTTTTGACACCATAAAGAGTGCAGCTATGAATATTCTTGTACAAGTCTTTTTCCTTATGATCTCTTTGGGGTACAAACCCAGCAGTGCTATGGCTGGATCAAAGGGCAGACAGTCTTTTAGTGCACTTTGGGCATAGTTCCAAATTGCCCTCCAGAACGGTTGGATCAATCCACAACTCTACCAGCAATGCATTAATGTCCCAACTTTGCCACATCCCCTCCAGCATTCATTACTTTCCACTGCTGTCATGTTAGTCAATCAGCTAGGTGTGCGGTGATACCTCAGAGTTGTTTTGATTTGCATCTCTCTGATTATAAGAGATTTAGAACACTTTTTCATGTGCTTATTAATGGTTTTGATTTCTTTATCTGAAAACTGCCTATTCATGTCCCTTACCCATTTATCAATTGGAGAATGGCTTGATTTTTTGTACAATTGATTTAGCTCTTTATAAATTTGAGTAATTAGACCTTTGTCAGAGGTTTTTGTTATGAAGATTGTTTCCCAATTTGTTGCTTTCCTTCTAATTTTCGTTGCATTGGTTTTGTTTGTACAAAACATTTTTAATTTGATGAATTCAAAATTATTTATTTTACATTTTGTGATTTTTTTCTAGCCCTTTCCTGGTTTTAAAGTCTTTCCTTTCCCAAAGATCTGACATGTATACTATTCTGTGTTCACCTAATTTACTTATAGTTTCCTTCTTTATATTCAAGTCATTCACCCATTCTGAGTTTATCTTGGTGTAGGGTGTGAGATGTTGATCCAAACCTAATCTCTCCCATACTGTCTTCCAATTTTCCCAGCAGTTTTTATTAAATAGTGGCTTTTTTATTAAATAGTGGCAAAGATCCCAAAAGTGGGATCTTTGGGCTTATCATAGACTGTCCTACTGAGGTCACTTACCCCAAGTCTAATCCACTGATCCTCCTTTCTGTCGCTTAACCAGTACCAAATTGTTTTGATGACCGCTGCTTTATAATATAGTCTGAGATCTGGGACTGCAAGGCCTCCTTCCTTTGCATTTTCTTCATGATTTCCCTGAATATCCTTGATCTTTTGTCTCCTGATTTTTATTCCAAAGCCCTTTCCTCTCTCTTACTCTTCTCCTCTCAATGCCTAGCCATGGACATTGGAATAGATAATTTTTTCCCATGGCATATAGACTAGACCTATAGATAATGTTGTGAAGCCTTGGCCAAATTGCCTAACCTCATTCATTCCATTTCTTCATCTGTAAAATGGGGCTAATATTTGCATTACCTAACTAGCAAGTAGTACATAAATATGAGCTAATGTCATTGCTATTCTTTTTTCATATTATAAAGTTCACTAGCAGTGTGATAAATCCTAGCTTCAATTTTTTCCCACCTCTGGGTGACATAACTCCCTCTTAACTCTTCACAAAAAGCCACTTTTTTGATAGAATAAGCTTTTCCAGGTTATTCCAAATAAACAAAAGGATTATTCTGAAAAAATAAATATTTTAATCATAATTCTAAAATGAATATAAAAACATGAACATGAAAAATGAAAGTACAGAGTATCTTCTGGCTCATACAGTCCTTCCTGAAAGGTGAATACAATCCAATCAATTCATGAGAATACAGTCACTTTATTTCCTTTGAAAGCCAGCAGGAGAGACAAAGTGCAAGCAATAATAACTGGCATTTATATAATACTTTTAAGTATGCAAAATATATTCTCTATTTTTATCACCACAGTAACTCTGTGAGGTCAATTCTATAGTTAAATGATTAGTCCAGGTGACACAGCTAGGATTTGAATCCATATCTTCTTGAGTTCCAGTGCAGCAAACTATCCATTAAGCCACACTCCTAGATGTTGGCTTCCCAGATATGCTCATGATCCTGTCAGTAGATGGTTGTGAGGTAGGCTTGGTCTGAGTCAGGTTTCTTTTTGTGGTTCTGCTGTCCACAGCTCTGATGACACCTTTTGCCCAACTGACCTCAGGATCAGCACAAATTTTAATCCCTTTACGGGTGACAAAACTGTAATATAAGGAAAAGGTAGAGGAATGGTTAGTCCTTTTTTCATTGTCAGGCAAAATGCTCAGCTCAAAACAGACACAAGAAGTTGCTCTTGCATTTTTTCTGGAGAAGACTTTAAGGAGTGTGAAGTCAAGATCTAATAGTCATAGTTGCTTTATTGTGTTCACTTAATAGTCTTCATCTTACTTTTCACTATCGAAAATTAACACCTCAATTCTTTGATCCAGGGAGAATTCCTTCATTTTACCATTATAGTTTTTTAAAAATACATATTAACCAATATGATGGGAGTGGACATGAGAAAAGGATTAGTTGGCAATGAGAATATTAAAGATAGTTTCTCAGGCAATTGATGACCAAGTGAATAGAGTGCCAGGAATTAGGAAGAGTTCAATTCAAATCTCGTCTCAGGCAATGAATGTGTTATCTTGAGCAAGTTACTTAATTCTATTTGCCTCAGTTTCCTCATCTGAAAAAAATAGGGATAATAATAGCATCTACCCTGCAGGGTTGTTATAAGGATCAAATATTTGTTATTTAAATAGATAAATTATTTCATTTATTTGTTAAAAATACTTTTTATATATTATATATAATATAGTAGCTGATCTATAAATGTTTATCCCTCTCTTGTCTTCCTTTCCTTCAAGGTACATTTCCTCAATATAACTCTGCCAACATCCAAAGACCTCCCATAAATGGACTATGTGCTTGAATTGTAATGGGGGCTCCCATCTGTGAGTTCATTTCTGAGCACCTTGGATCACAGAGTCTCTGACCTGAAATCAGGAATTGGCCAAACTATCATCATTTTGTAGGTCAGGAAACCAAAGACCAAAAAGACAAAGAAATTTGATCAAATTAATTAGCAGAGCAGGGATTTGAACCCAAATTGTCAAGCTTAGAGTCCAATAACCACTCCTGACACTATGTTATTAAATGTTTACATTTGCTGCCTACTTTCTTGGCCGAGCTGGTTAGAGAAGTCAAGACAACATTTCCTGTTAAGCAGCAAAGACTAAGAATCTCTTAAAGCTTCTGCTGCTTTTCAATCTTTGATAGTATGGACACCGCAAATTAACGTGAACCAGTGAGGACAATTTCCCACTCTACACCTAGAAAGAGATTATCCAAGGAGGTGAAGGATGGGGATCCATTCAAGGTAAAGAGTTTATTCCTAAAGACTCATTTCTTTTTTAGCAGGGAGACTTTTCATTATCCATCAAAACTAGTGCTGGTATAAACTCACTCACATCACTGCTCTCATTGAGCCCTCTTCAATGATGTAGCTTTTGACTGAGTTGACAGGTATGCGCTTGCTTGTCAGACTCACACAAAATCTTCTTTTCATGACTTCACTTCCCACACCTAGTAGTCAAAAGAAAGGGGGGAGGGAATAAATCCATGCTATAATTAATTCATTAAAATAAAAAAATCCATAAAGTCCAATACAATAGCTAGTCAATCAACATGCATTTATTAAATATATCTTATGTGCCAGACAACGTGTTAGAAACTAGGGTTCCATGGACAAAAATGAAAGTCTCAGCCTTCAAATAGAATATCTTCTTTGTTAAGTTCATTTCCATCTCTATGCCTGCTAAAAATAAACTTGTTGCTTCTGAATCATTTTGAAACAAGGGTCAAGAATGCCCTAGCACCCTAGCTTCTGACTCTAAATATAGTGTGGCATTTCGTCTACTAAATTGTAAGCCCCATGAAAATAGAGTTTCTGTATTCTCTCTTATATAATTCTCATTGCATTTATATGTCTAAAGCTGTCCCATAGACTCATGGAATTAGAGTTGGATGCAATCCAAAGTTCCACTTGTCCTTCTTCCTCATTTAACATCTAAGAAAACTGAGATCATAAGTTGGCTAAGTTCACACAGGAAATACCTGAGGAACCTGTAGCAGAGCTTGGACTGGAACACAGACCCTCTGATTCTAAATCCAGTATTCTTTATTAACTGTTGGCAGATAATCTGGGCAGAGGGTGCCACTGTGCATTCATACTTAGAAATTATCAAGGAGGACTCAGGTTGAAGGTCATGTTTTACTTAGTGACCAAGTTTAACCTGCAGAAAGGGATGGAAACTTAGGGAATAAGAATAGTATCATATAAGCAAAGCATAATCAATATTGGTAGCTGCTGTTTACAATTTTTGCCACAGACCCTTGCTTTAGCCTCAAAGTGGAAAAAAACAGATACAAAAGCCTCTAATTTGTGGCATTAATAATGATTTAATAATGACCCATCTCTTGATGATAAGTGTCACTGATACTGGAAGGCAATTCTTTTAGATGGATCTAAATAAGTAGATCCATCTCATATCTTCCCATCTCTTTTCACCTTCTCCTTTCAACATTTACCATGTCCCCTCTGAACATTCTTTTTTCTCATCTCTGCCAATTTAGAAGTTGGATGCTCTCTGAGATTATTGAGAGAGAGGAACCTGACCCCTTCCTTAGTATTACTTTACAAGAATTCTCTTCTCTTGCTCTTCCCAATGTGAGACAAATCATACATAACCACAAAGTCTTTTCCTTAATGGATTTCAGTGTGTTTTATCTCTTTTAACCTAATTAAATACCACAGTCTCCCTAAGAGACAAATCAGAGGGCAGGAATGGTTTCTACCATTTTATAAGTGGGGAAAACTGAAGCTTAGTGAAGAGGAACAGGATGGTGCTAATTAGAAAGTAAACAACAGAATTGGCTGGCCCCAATCCAACTTTAATAAAGACTCAGAAGTGGTTCTTATTCCTATCTCTATGGCGTCTCTTTCAGATCTAAGCATCAATCAGACAACACTTTCTATACTGAGCAAAATTTAAACCCAGAGCAAGAACTGGTTCAAAAGAACTGGTCCATGAACATGAGCTTTTGCCCAAACTCTTCACTACACCATGCCTGAGAGCAGGATGCACTTCATCCAGGGATGAAAGAGGTCAAATGAAATATAAACCAACCACATAAAAAAGGAGGAGCTCCGGAAGTGCAAGTGGTTATTTATGGTAAAAAACAGGTTGGTGGGATGGAAGGAGCTGGAGACTTGGTGTCAAGAGAGATCTATGCTCTTTGTGGACAACATCCATGATTTCTACTTCTGTGTATCCCTCAAGTCTAGCACAAGGGTTTTCACATAGTAGGCATTTAATAAAATTCTTGTCTAAGTGAATTAAATTAAAATCCCATCTCTAATATGTTAGTTGTGTGACACTAAATAAATCACTTAATCTCTCTGATCTTCATGGCCTCCCCTCTAAAAATGAAGACAATACTTAGAGTTACAAAGGTCAGAGAATAAATGTATGCAATTGGAAACTCCACATCATTATGTTAATTCCGATCATTATTTGTGACCCCCTCTCCATGCATCACAGACATGCAAGCTATTAGCAGAACATGCTCACACCCTTGCTAGCTTGGTATGACCTACCAAAATTTAGGCTCCACAAGCCTCCACATCTTGACACCACCTCCACTCATAGTCAGACATCAGAACAGGTCTTTAATGGCAAATTCATCAAGAATAAGATGGGAAAGTAAGAAGAAGCAGAAGATATATAGGAAAAATAATCTGTCTTTTAAAAATCCATAATCATTGACAGCTCCTCACCTTTGCTACCAATCAGCTTGGCATGAATTTGGAATTCTCTTTCTAGTAGTGACAATGGAATCACAATGATCTATCTGTTTGCTCTGGCATGATCCCCTTGTGATCAGAAAAGGCATTTGCTCAAGCTAATTTATATTGCTAAATTATATTATATATTCCTTTGTGCTTCTTTTCTTATGATCTCTCAGGAAATCCTTTGGTTATTGGGCTTCATCATTTCCATTTCCCAGACTGTGAACCAAAAATACTATCCCTAAGTGCCATAGAAAAAGAAATATATACCTAGTCAGCCTTGCCAGAGAGCATTGTTTTCCTGCCTTCTGGCTCTGTGCATTCTATAATCCTGTCCATCAAATTCTAACAGTTCATTTCCCAGCTTACCTTCCACAGTATATGCTATGAGGCCACAGAAACAGAGGAAAGCCAATAGGAAGAGTTTCATGGTTGCTGTTGGGTGGAAGGTCTTTGGAGAAGAGAATGAACAATGAGGATTACTTTAAGTTTTTATACCTGACATTGGTCAGTGAACTTCCTGTGCCTTGAGAGGGAGTTTCAAGGTGGGAAGAAGGTTGTCGGAAAGTCTTAGCAGAAATTACTAATTTCTTCTTAAAAAAAAAAGTTTCTTTTCCTCTGCCTGACTCTTACTAACCTCACAGTCGGTGTGTTACTAACCTCTAACTCATATGTGGTTAAATGTATTTAGAAAATGAGAATGCCTCTAGAGACTACAATATCCCTATCACAAACTGAACAAAGGAGACATCACTGCTTTAAGCAGGACTACCCAACCTGTGTCTCACAAGGGAAAAATCCAACCAAATTTGATGTAGTGAGTAGATGTGGAAATAAGACGCGAGTCTTTTCTAAATCAGAGTAAGACCTCACCATTGGAACCTTAAAAACGAATCCAAGGGGATTGAAGCTTTCTTTTCAACTTTGAAAGTACCCAACGGTTTAAAAATCATTCCATAATCCATATAAACAATGCACCGATGTCCTTGCCATGTTTTTAGCCCTTTACATTTATTTTTAAATTTTTTTAAACATTCTGATGTTTACAAATTTTGTGTTCCAAATTCTCGCCCTTCTTCCCAATCTCTCTTCCCCACATTGAGAAGGCAAGCAATATCCATGATACAGATGAAATTGTCCCTGTGCTTCTCAGAGCTAAGATGGCAGAGTAAAGAAGGAACACAACGAGGTCACTCAAAATCCATCTCTAAACAATCAGAAATAATTTACAACCACTTCAAAATGAATTCTGGAGCACTAGAATCAACAACAACAAAAAAAGGATGAACCACAGAAGGACAACAGGAAAACCTCATTTCAGTGAGGTATGAAAGAAGAGCTATTCAGTGCAAACAGCATCCAAACAAACCAGAAGCAGACCTGCTTTATCAATTAAGAGGAGATTAAATCAATTATTAGAAACTATTTTGCCCAATTTCATGTCAATAAATATCACAATCTAAGAAAAATAAATTAAAGTTTAAATATATGTAATATATTATATATACGCACACATGGGTATATTGCCCAGATTAACAGAAGAAATAGAATACATAAACAACCCCATCTCAGAAATAGAAATAGAGCAAACCATCAAAGAATTTCCAATTTAAACTCTCCAAAGCTACATGGATTCATGAGTGAATTCTACCAAACATTGAAAAAAGAATTCATTCCAAAACTATATGAACTATTTGGGAAAAAATGGGTGGAAAAGAAATTCTACCAAATTCCTTAATGACACAAACATGGTGCTGATAAACAAGAAGAAGCAAATGCAGAAGGAAAAAAAAAACAGAAAAAAATAGACCAATTTCCTGGATGAATATTGATAGAAGAAAATTTAATAAAATACTGGCAAAGGAATATCACAAAGATCATACACTATGACCAGGTGAATTTTATGCCAGTAATTCAAGCATGATAAACCCAAAGATCCTCGATTTTGTGAGAAGAAATCACTATTTGACAAAAACTGCTGTGACAAGCAATATTGCATACCAAATACCAAGATAAAGTCAAAATGGATACATGATTTAGAAATACAGGGTGATAACATAAATAAATTAAGCACAGAATAGTTTACTTCTAAGACCTCTGAATAAGAGGATTTGTGCCTAAAGAAGAAATAGAGATTATTATTAGATATAAAATAAATATTTTTTACTACAATAAGTTTAAAAGGTTTTGTTCAAACAGAACCAATGCAACCAAGATTAAAAAAGAAATGAAAAAAATGGGGATAAGGGAATTTTATAACAAATGCCTTACAAAGGTTTCATTTCTCAAATATATAGTGAAGAGAGTCAAACATATAAGAATATAAGTCATACCCTAGTTGACAAATAGTCAAAGGATTTGAACAAGTAGTTCTCAGATGAAGAAATTAAAACTACAGTCAAATGAAAAATGCTCCAAATCACTACTAATTGAAACAACTCTTAGATACCACCTTACACTATCAGATTGGATAATATGACTTAAAAAAAAGGAAATGATAAATGTTGGAGGGGATGTGGTAAAAATGGGACACTAATCTATTTGTTGATAGAGTTGTGAACTGATTCAACCATCCTATAGAACAATTTGGAATCAAACCCAAAGGGCTATAAAACTGCATGCTCTTTGATCCAGAATACCACTCCTAGGTCTGCATCCCAAAGAGATCAAAGAAAGAGGAAAGAACTACTTGCACAAAAATATTCATGGCAGCTTTTTTGTGGTGGCAAAGAATTAGAAACTGGGGGAGAGCATCTATCATTAGGGGAACAGCTGAACAAGTTGTGATATTATTATGGAATACTAGTGTGCCATAAGAAATTACAAACAGGAAGTTTTCAGGAAAATCTATAAGGCAATAAATGAAATGATATAAAGTGAAGTGAGCAGAACCAAGAGAACATTGTCCACAGTGACAGCAATATTGTATGATGGCCAATTGTTAATGATGTAACTATTATCAGCAGTATGAAGAAACAACTCCAAGAGACTCATGATGAAAAAAAGTTATCTGCCACCATATAAAGAGACTGATGAAGTCTGAATGCAGTTAAAATATACTCTTTTGCACTTTATTTCCCTCATGAGTTTTTTCTTGTTTGTATGATGTGTCTTCTTCCACAATATGATGAATATGGAAATGTGTATTACATGATAGCATTTATATAACCTATAATGAAATTACTTGCCTTCTGTGAGGAAAAGGGTAGGTAGGGGAGAATTAAGATGACAAAATGTCAGAAAACAAATGGTAAAAATTGTTTCTACATGTAATTGGGCGAAACCATCAGGAAAAATAATTTTCAAGTGATTATATAAACAAAATGAAATAACTGGATAAAATAATTGGAAAATAAATGAGGAAAAAGGAGGAAAGACTTGGAACAAGAATTAACAGAATATTGTTGCCATTATTATTTTGAACCCCATTTAATTTTATGGACTAGTCAAAGATAAGGGAAATCACTGCAACCCAGTATGTTTTAACCCCAATCCTCAAACACACAACTGCTACACACACACACAAACCATATATCTACCATCTAAATCCTTTTTCCAGGTTTAAGACAGACTATTCTTCCACAAATAAGATTATTATTCCTCCACAAAAATGTATTTCTTAATTATAAGAGAATTATAGCTTAGTCATAGGTTACCATTCTTTTTTCTTTTATTTTTCCCTAACTACTTAGAAAAACATTTTTAAACATTTTTCTTTGTTTTGAATGGCAATTTTAGGAACTCAACTGAGATTTAGAGTATTTTTCCCCATAACTATAGATTGTTTTAATTATCTCAAATGAAAACTGCCTGTTCATATACTTTGATCATTTATCAATTGGGGAATGACTTGTGTACTGAAACATTTCATTCATTTCCTTATTTGGGAATCATTCCCATATTCCTTATTTGAGAAATAAAGCCTTTTATTAGAGAAACTTGTAGATTTTTTCATCATTATGATTACTGTGTATTACCCTGTCTTTTTTTCTCCATGTTTATCCTACTTTCTCTATTTTTTCACCCTACCCATCCTCTAAAGTATTCCTTCTATTAGCCCCTCCCTCTTCTCTTATCTGCTTTCCCTCCTACTTTCCTGTAGGATAAGATAGATTTCTACACCATATGTTCTTCCCTTTATAAACTACTTCTTATGAGAATAAGGTTCAAGCACTCTCCTCTCCACTTCCTCCATTTTGGATGTAGCAGTATTGACTTCATTGTCTTCTGAGTTCTGATCTTACCTGTCACCAAAATAACTTTCTGTGTTGAATTTCTTTTTTTTTTGTCTGTCTTTTGCTCATTTTCTAACCTATTCCTTGAAAATTTCCTTTTAAAAACTATTAAAGTTGGGTTCTGTTCCTGTGGTGAAGTATGTTCTGTTCTAAGTTTCAGATTCATTAACAACTGTCTTCAGAGCTAGTTCTGGAGAGTTATACATTTTTAGTTCTTGCATCTTGGTATGGTCTAATGAAAAGTGTATTTAATGCTCTCATGACCTGTCCATGCTCCTGCCTTGGCAAGCTGATCTGTGCTCCATTCCTACCCCAGTACAAAAGGCCTTTCATGTCAACTTTCTAAATTGTTTTTGGCTAAAATTTTGGTTCACTCTATCTTGGTGTCATTTCTGCTGCTCCAGAATTCATTTTGAGGCATTATATAAAAGTTGGTTAGAGAATAATTTTGGAGGTATCAGAAAGGTCCCTCCCTGTATCTTCTCTGCCATCTTGTCCATACCATCTAAATTCTTAAAGAAAAAGCTAAATGAATTATAAGGAGAAATAAACAGTAAAACTATAATAATAGTTTGAAATCTAGAAAAATCTATCCAAAAATAAAACAAGAAAGAAGTCATGGACCTTAATAGAATTTTAGAATAGAATAGAATATTAAATGTGACAGACCTCTGGAAATTATTGAATGGAAATAGGAAACAATGAGATGACATATCAAAATGTGGGGGGTGAAACTGAAGCAATCCTTAGGGTAAATTTTATTTCTATAAATACTTTCAACAATAAATGGAAGAATGGATAAACTTTTTTTAAAAAACTGTAGAAACTTTAGAAAATTTTAAGTCATAAACATCTAAAAAGAAATACTAAACACTGAAAAAGCTATTGACAGCATTGAAAGAGAAGAAGAAAACACTGAATAAGTCAAATAAAACTAAGATCTGGATTTTTAAATCACTAAAAAATTCAGCAGCTAATTTAATTTTTGAAAAGAAAATGAATGCAAAATTATCAAACATTTTAAAAGTGAATGCACAAAAAATAAGGGAGGAATAAGAAAACTAGTATTTACAAGGAAAACTGACAGTCTATGTGAAACAGATGAACTTTTGCAAAAAATATATGACAGGACAAAAAAAGGCTTAAATCAATCTTGGAAAAAGAAATTGAATAAGTCATAAATGATTTAAAGTTTTAAAAAGCACTTTGACCAGATGGATGTATAAGTGCATTCTATCAAACATTTAAAGAAAATTAATTCCAATTTTGCAAATCTGCATAAAAAAATAAAAAAACAAAGAGTCTTACCCACTCCTTCTATGAAATAAATGGAACCTTAATGCCTAAACATATATGGATCAAAACAGAAAGGAAACTATAGACCAATAACAACAATTTTAATTTCTATAACACTTGAGGGTTTTCAAAGCCTTTTACAATCATTATCTCATTTTATCCTCAAAATAACCATGAGAAAAAGGTACTATTCATTATCCTTATCTTATAGATGAGAATATTGAGGCAAAAGAAATTATGTGACTTGCCCAGAGTCACAAAAGTTAATAGGTGTCTGAGGTAGGGTATGAACTCTTAGTCCAGATATACCAATTTATCTACTGTAGATATGTGCTATATTTTCTTAATAAATATACCTTTGAAAACCTAGTTGTGTTGATTGGTTAATTAATATGGAGAAGAGGTCAGTTGAGAAAATTGATGTTATAAGGAACATACCAGGTAGGGCTCACATGCAAAAGGCTTTTCTTTTTTTAAATGCTTTTCTAATAGTAGTATTTTTTAATTTCCATTTTCTCAGTCATTTATGAATTTCATCTGAGATATTTGACACCAACCCTGCAACTATATTAAGCTCGTCAAATGGCAACACCATCCCTTTTCCTTTACACATACATCTCTCATAATGAAATACCCCACTGTAGTAATGCACAGGCTGGGCTAATGGAACATCTACATGAATATGTTCTGAAAAAAATCTATGGTTATCAAAAGGTTAAAAGCCACCCATCTAGACAATGAAGAAAGTCTTCATTGCTCAGTGCCTAAGAACCCACAGTGGCAGTGTGGAAGGATGAGGTCACACCAACAGAAATGCTACACATAATGAAAGTCACTTACACATGAAAATGAGGTTACAAACTAGAATGTTGATAAATCACACTTCTTTAGTATTTAATGATTTACAGATCTCTCTTTTCATTATAATCCTGTTAGGAATGGAGTGCCCATTTTACAGATGAGAAAACTGAGTGATTTACCCATGGTGATACTAAGTGATGGAACTAGGACTCAAACTTGGGTTTTTGTACTACTTAATATGATTGCCTATCCTATACCATGCTGACCCCACCATCAATCACAGACTAGACAATTAAGTCCTAATAACCATGTTGCCCTTGAAAATTATGTTGGGAAATGGAGAATTTCTTTCTAGCATCTCAAAATTTATCAGTAAACTCATTGTTGATAAATGCTTTGATATTTCCAAAGCTCCATGATTTCTTTGGTTGTGATTCTTTCTTCCATCTATAAATTCCACCTCCACCACCCCATGTCTTTATAAATTATAAAGTCCAAAAATGTTAAAAAAAAAAACTAATGGCAGGCTTCTAAAAATGAGTTCATCTAAGCTTAGCTAGGTTGTACCTTGAATGACAGGAATACCCTTCTTTGCAAAGCCCCCACTCAATTTATTAGGACCTGCTACTTCTTGCCTTCCACCAGCATAGTCTTTAAAAACCTAGAGTAATCTAGTTTAAAAGTCACATAACAAAATCATTAGCAGAGATTGCTACATGACCTAAATCTAATGACATGAATCTAAAACAAACCCTAAAAAGTCCGTAGTTCCAAAATTCAATAGATAACCTCAATTTCATATTTGTGCATCTCCTGTGTCAGCCTCAGTCTGGCACTCTATCAAATATTTCAGGAACAGAACCTGAAATAAACTTATTTGTAACTCACTGCCTTGCTAAAAATCAAAAACCAAAGCTAGAGAAAGACACTGAAAATTGTTAACCTCAGATACCATATTAGGAGATACGAAAACAAATCTGTCATCTTAACCAGAGCCTACATCTTTGCATTAAGACATAGAGTCCTACATTCCTTACTGACTCCTTGCTAGTTCTATTTATTCCTCAGTTTCCCTGATAAAGTCTCCTGGTTTCTGCTTAGTTAAGCAAAGATCTGGATTAAGGAGATCGATTTAATATTGTTGATTATTATTTTACTCTTGCTTCAATGTTTCCTGGGGCTTATGATAGGCTAATTGTGTGGTTTTTTTATCTTAGAGGGATTGCTGACCTCTCTATGATCAAAACAAAGAAAAAAAGTGATGGGAACATTTCATTTTATTTTATTTATTATTCTTTCTTATATTTTTATTAAGCTGTTTTTCCTGAATATCTGACTGACTTCTGAAACCTGTTTCCTACTAATTTCATTTGACAAAAAAAAAACAAAAAACAAACAAACACAACTAATTAATGGAAAATAGTATCAAGGAAAGATTTTTGACATTCTTAAGATAAGAAACCAAATACGAAGGGAATACAGCACCTTTAAAATGGCCTCCTTTATATGGCAAAATTTGGACACTAATACATTGTTGGTGGAGTTGTGAATTGATCCAACCGTTCTGGAGGGCAATTTGGAACTATAACCAAAGGGCTATAAAACAGCACATACCCTTTGATCAGGTAGTACCACTATGGGTTCTGTATCCCAAAGAAAATAAAAAAGGGAAAAAACCCCATTTTGTACAAAAATATTAATAGCTGCTTGTTTTGTGGTGGCAAAGAATTAGAAATTGAAGGGATGTCCATCAATGGTGGAATGGTTGAACAAATTGTGATACAATTTGGTAATGGAATTCGATTGTGTTATAAGAAATGATAAGCAAGATGACTTCAGAAAAAGCTGAAAAGATCTGCAGGAACTGATGCAGAGTGAAATAAGCAGAACTGGGGAGAACACTGTATAAAATAACAGCAATATTGGACAATTATTATCTTTGAAAACATGACTACTTTCAGCAATGCAATGATCTGGGACAATCCTGAAAGACTTATGATGGGGAATGCTATCTACCTACAGAGAAAGATCTGTTGGAGTTGTCTTTCATATGAGTGTATTTTTGGCTTTATTGGGGGATTTTGGTTATGTATGATTTTGCTCTTACAACAGCGACCAATATAGAAGTATGTTTTTCACAATAAAAATTAAAGGATAAAATTTTTTAAACCACTGCTTTAGTTCTAGGGGGGCCATTAAATTTGGTTAATTGCTAAACAGAAATGCCTTTTCCTAGTTTTAATCCATCTCTTATTCTGGATATTTACACTTCTCTGGTTTCTCATGACTGAGAAGCTTCTCTACAATGGATGCCACCACTTTCCCCTCAGTCTCTTTTTATCTCTTTGCAGAACACATTCTGACCTCATCAATCAAGAAGCCATTCCTAGTCCTCCTTAATCTTAATAACTTCTTTCTGTGATTATCTCCAATTTATCCTGTGTATATTTTCTCTCCCCCATTAAAATGAAATCCCCTTGAAGGAAAGGACTATTTTTGCTTTTTTTTTTTACACTCCCAGAGTTTAGCTCAGTGCTTAGCATATAATAGGTATTTAATAAATGCCTGTTGAGTTGGTGGCTTAATTAATGAAAGACAACAATCTTCTGGTATGTGATTCTAAGCATAAATTTGTGCCTTTCTGGAGATTTAGTATGTGCTAAATGCTTTCAATCAGCAGTATCTTAAAATGCTATTTTGGAATGTGAGTCATTGGCTTCACATCAAAGAATTCTATTGCTCATCCAATATTGGCTAGGATATGATGATGCAGTGGATAGAGTGAAGAGCCTGGTGTCAGAAAGATCTGAGTTAGAATATGGCTGCAGAAACATAGTAGTTGTATGACCCTGAGCAAGTTATTTAGTTTGCCTCAGTTTCCCCATATGTAAAATGAGGATAATAGTAGAATCTACTTCTCAGGACTGTTACGAGGATCAAATGAGATAATATTTTAAAACTATTAACACACTATCTGGAAAATAGTAAGCACAATATAAATGTTAGCTATTATATTAATAATTGTCATTATTAAATTAAGTGCTCCTATTTGTTGTATATCTGTTCTGTTCCATTTATCTACTTTTCTATTTTTAGCCAGTATCAGATAATTTTGATAATGAATGCTTTATAACATAATTCAAAGTGCGTTATTGTTAAACCTCCTTCCTTTATTTTTTAATTAATTCCTTCAATATTCTTGATCTTTTGTTTTTCCAAATAAATTTTGTTATTGTTTTTTTCTAGTTTAATAAAATGATTTTGGGTAATTTAATTGGGATGATGAAGAGAGGGAGAAAAAGGGTGGAGTTAACTGGATATTTGAAATGAAATATTCCTTGTACCATTTTAAGTAGTTTTTAAGAACAGCTCTATAAAACAATTAGACTATTTAATTCAGACAATTAAATTTTCTTTTGTCAAATTTTCCTAAGACTAAATGTCTTACCTAAATTATTTAGATAATGGCTTAACTATATTTCATTTTACATTCTGTGGATTTGGTTTTGGATATCCTACACACACACACACACACACACACACACACATAATCTTTCACTTTAAGATTTATTTTTAGCAAAATTTGTCAACTTTTAGCTCTGAAAAAAAAGTATGCATTATTAACATCTACATCATTTCCATAAGCCTATAAATGAACAAAATAATAAATCAAGCCAATATTTATAGAATTGTATTTGTGGTAATTGAAGAACTTTTTAGTTTGGGGTAAAAATTTTAATCCTGATCAAATGTTCTGATCTTCAGAATGGTCAGTTCCATACAATATAAACTAATATGAGGCTGATGGTCAACCTAAAAAAATTCTAGAACATCATATTAAGTTCATAATTTGTGATTACTTAAGGGACAAATAATGATCTCAAGGAGAAAGCATGAGTTCACTACCTCAAGTCATTACAGACTAATTTCACGTTCTTTTGGCATAATCATAGTAAAATAATAGATTTGAGGTATGCCATAAATGGCATATCACCAACCACTAAATCAAGGACTATTTGCTAAGTGATTATTATGTTCCAGGAACATTTACCAAGGAAATTCTCCTAAATGATTATAATGTTTCATGAACCTAAATGCTATTCAACAATCATCCCTGCCCTCAAGGTGTTTACATTCTAATAGAAAGACAAACATAAAAACAAGATACATAAAAGACATAGACAGAATATACGGAAAACTATAGCAGATAAGGGGACAGAGAAAAGAGCCATGAATGGCAAAGTAATTTATATTTTAACTTGGAAGTAATAGGGATCCAATAGAAATTATTAAATAGAGGTAAGACCTTTAGTTTAGGAGAACTACTTTGGCAATTGTGTGGAAGATGGATTGGAATATAGAGAGAATTTAGCAAGGCATTAGAAAGCCTTAGAATATTCATATAAATAAGGTAATTAAAGCTGTTTATATTGGATAATATAGCTAAGATTCACCAATATGAGAGAAGCAGCAAAACTAATAATATAAAATTAGTGGCAAATTTAAATGCATGTATTTAGGTAAAAAGCATCTATATACAAGATGAGAAAGACATGGCTAATGAAAAAAACCCATGGGTTTTAGTTGTCTGGAAGATCTTTATATATACACATACATGCATAAATACATACATATGATGTGATTGTCCCAAAAGCTAATGAAATTTTAGATTGCTTTAATGGATAGATAGTATTCAGATCAGTGGAGTTCCATGGAATTTCTAAACTGACATTCAGAGAAAGCTATCCAATTCTAAGCACTTTTATGAGAGATATTGTAATGTTGACCAATTATTGTGGAAGGAGGATGAGAACATATTGATGAAATTTTATATTCCTGAACATTTTTATTATTTCAGCAGAAAAGAGCAGCCCAGGGTGTATGTGGGTCAGAGGTGAAGAATGTTGTGACTTATGGTCCTAGAATGGGAAAGAGATTAAATCTCTACCTGGAAATTAAGAACAAAGCCCAGTCTCTAATAGCCATTGCTGTGTCTTTCATCTCAGCTTACTAGAGTGAGTGGTGACCAGAGAAGATAGTTATTGCTTGGAAAATCACCAAAGATGATGAGTGGAATGATAGGATGCTACATGGGCATTGTCCTTTGCAGAGATAATGGGGGGAAATGGGCAAAGGAATAAAGTGTAAATTTGATAATATTATTATAGGACATGCTTTTGAGCAATAAAAGAACATTCTAAGGTATACATGGGGAAGGTATGGGGGATGTTAATAATATATGGTCCTAAAATGGGGAAAGTATTAAATCTCTATCTAGAAACAATGTCTAGTCTCTATTTGGCATTGATGTGTCTTTCAGCTCAGCTCACCAAAATGAATACATATAGAATGGGTAAAACTAGGAGCAAAAGATCAGGAAAAAAAGAGATAGGAAGTGGTATGTGAACAGAGACACATTCAGGTCTGACCTCTGTGGTCTGGTTTGAAGTGGAGAGCAGCAGCAATATGAACCAATCCTCTTCATTTTCCTGAATAATCATTATATCTACCAAAGGTCAAATTTCATATGATTCTCTAGCCTACGGGGAGGGGGGGGTGGAATGAAAAAAAAAAGCATCATACAACAGAATAAATCCAGAAAAAAGAAGGTAGAGTCTCCCTGCTGGCTGCCTTCTTTTTATCCATTCCCTGAATTCAGATAGATTAGATAAATAGGTAAGTAGGTAGGTAGGTAGGTAGGTAGGTAGATACATTCATACAAAGAAGGAAAAATAGATGAAAGAGAGATGATATTTGGAAAGAGAAAGAGTAGATAAATAGTTGATGGATGACAGAGTAGACAGAAACTTTAGAGATAGATGAATAGATTAGATAGATATACATATGGAAGGAAAGATAGATGATAGATTGATAGACCAATAGAGTAGAAAAATAATAGGATAGATGATGAGAAAGAATAGACAGAGAGAGAGAGAGAAAAGAGGAGAGAAAGGGAAAGAGAAAGAGAGAGAGAGAGAGAGAGAGAGAGAGAGAGAGAGAGAGAGAGAGAGAAAGAGAGGTAGTTGAACATATTCTTAATTGACTAAAGAGCAGGTATGATACACTGAAAGGAACACTTATCTTCAGAAAACTTGTGTTCAAGTCCTAGTTTGCTAGTCAGGTGATTTGGGGCAAGACATTTAACCTTCCAAAATTCAAACTGGCATCATTAGGTAGTGGGAAGTGGTCTGACTAAATAGTTAGAAGACCTAGGTTCAAGTTCTGCCTTGCTATTTATCAATTAGGCTATTAACAAGTCACTTGGCCCCTTCAAAGACTATTTTCTCATCTGTAAAATGAGGAAAGAAAGTGTGAATATCTGAACTGTCTACCTCTAGTGCTATTGTGATGATCAAAGGACAGATGGGAGTGATATACAAATAAGAGATGTTATCTCTGAAATTTTTCATGGAAGCCAAAATATTAGGCAATTAATTTTGTCTCCATGCAAAATGTGCATGAATTACAACAATCAGTGGAGAAAGTGGTTGACCCTGTATGTTTTCTTCCTTTGTTCTGCATGCTATACTTTCTTAACATGCTTCACTGTTACACTTGTCACTGTTGAATCACTGGGGATGCAAATTCTTTGTTCTAGAGGGCCAGTCCTCTCTCTTTAAACTTCATCTCTTGTCTTGATATCTGTGCAAGGACTGAGAAATGACTAGAAAGAGTTGGAGGAAGTCGCCCAGAAAGAGCAAGTGGGTGGCCTAGATGACACTTCTAGATTATCTAATCTTCATTTCTGTTATCTAGGGATTTTCATTTAAGACTCTATTCTTAACCCAGGATCCATGAACTTAAAAAAATTAATAATTATTTTGATATATTTGGTTTACTTTGTAATCTTGGGTATTTTGTTTTGTGCATTTAAAAACGTATTCTGAGAAATCCTAAGAATTTACCAGACTGCCCAAAAGTAGACTCTGATACAAAAAAAGGTCATGTACCATTGTTTCAAAACATTTCACTCCCTTATCAAAACTGATTATCAACTAGTTAATAATTTAAAGAGTAGGATACACTAGTCATTCTAAGTTATTAATAACAGATTATTATTGTTGCTCTTCATAAGGATATCTTCCATTTAACCATGAGCAATGCTTAAACATAAAAGAATAGAACTCTAATGGTGATATTTCTGGCACCAGGAAGAGGTATGGGAGACATTTTAGGATAGGTTATTCTTCCCCAAATTTCTCAAATTACATCAAATGGGGTGGTATCTACTTTGCCAATAGCTAAAGTCAATCCTACTTATTGATAGCAAACATTCCAGAATCCTCTAAATCTTCAGCATGTCTAAAATTGGATTCTCAGTTTTTCCATAAAACCCAAATTTGAATCCTGTGAAATTTTGATGCAAGATTATATGGTGCATATGGATAAAGACTTCCTACTTCTTCATAACTATTGATGGTTCTACCATTCTCCTAGTCATTCAAGATCAGAATGTCATCTTTATAAATATTTTCTCTCTAAGACAAGAAAATCTCCCTTGTGTTAAGGAATCAACATTGAGTGAATATCCACCTAAGCAAAACTTTAAAAGTATCAAAAATACCCAGAATCCTTTTTGCAAAACCATACAACCTCCACAAAGCATATAATGCTTAGTATCTTAACACAGTCTTGGAGAGATTCAGAATACCCAAAGTCCAGTACAAGAAAACATGGAGCCATGAGAGTAAAACAAGAAGATTTTCATTGAGAGGAGTTATTTACAAAACTAAAGACTATCAAGAAGGATTATGGAAAGCAGTCAGGGAATTTGGTATTCTAATGGGACCCCAGAGAAAATGGGAACACTTTCCTCAACCAGTAACATCTTATGTTTTCATATGATTCTTCTTTGAGACTAGGAAGACCATTTATTGGAGGAAGGGAGAGAGGAGCCTGTGGTTGGGGAATGTTGCTGATTTTTGCTAGTAGAGAAAAGAAAGATTTCTGGAAAACTGGAAACTAGTTGATATTTAAACTCCTCACCTATAGGAAAGGAGCTTTGTACTGTGTTTACTCAACTTCCCCAAGAGTTCTTCATTTAGTGAGTCAGGGGGGCTTCAATATTCTTTACCCTTGGTCACTAAGGTTGTTTCCAATATCGGCAAATAGGACATCTCAAGTCCCTATTACAAAGGCTCAAATGAAAAGAGATCAACCTTATGCTTACTCTTTTGAGAGAAGCTTTACCAGTGTTACTGGATGGAGAGCTGCTCCCCCAATCAGGAAGACTTGGGTCAAATCCTACCTCATAAAATTTCTATGTGACCCTAGACAAATCTCTCTGAGTCTTAGTCTCCTCGTGTATAATATAAAGAAGTTAATATCTGTAGATCATACCTCATAGGACTTCTACATCAAATAAGATAACATGGATAAAAATGCTTTGCAAATGCTATATTAATAGTAATAAGAATAGCCAACCTTTACAAAGGGTTTACTATATATCAAGAATTATACTAAGTGAGTTATAATTTTTATTGCACTTGATCCTCACAATAACTCTGCATTTAGGTGATATTATTGCCCCCATTTTACAGGTGAAGAAACTGAGGCAGACAATGGTTAAGTGATTTACCCAGGATCAAACAGCTAGCAGATATTTGAAATCAGATTTGAAATCAGGTCTTCCAACTTCAGGTCCAGCACTATCTACTGTGCCACCTACATTAGTAGCAGTTGTGTTTGTCATAATAATCCTATGGCTATTATGGCTTTTAGGATATAGGTTTATCCTGCATTTATATTATATTCTGAAAGGAGAGGTGCTTCCCCGAAGTGTCACTAAACCTTGAATTCACCAGCTAAACCCTAGAGGGTCACTTCTATTCCTCTCTCCTGTCTAAGGCTTTCATTCAGATCTATAGAAGGTAAAGTCCAAAACTCTAGAGACATCCAAAATAATCATTTACATTGTATCATATTTACACTACTTTATGGAGTACTTTCCCCACAAAATCCTTCTTATACAAGCTGTATTATCATTATTATCCCAGCTAGGCAGATGGGTGGCATAGCAGATGCAGTGTTGAACATGAAGACAAGAAAAATCTAAGTTCAAATCCAGGTTCGGGCACTTTTTAGCTCTTCGACCTGGGACAAATCACTTCAATTCTATTTGCCCTTTTCCTTATCTATAGCACTGAGGGTCTCTCAGGATCATTGAAAGGATCAAAAGAGATCATATTAATTAATGGATTTGCAAGCTTTTGTTGCTATTAAGTCATTTCAGGTATGTTCAACTCTTCATGATTCCATTTGGGAGTTTCTTGGTAGAGATACTGGAGTGGTTTGCCATTTCCTTCTCCAGTTCATTTTATAAATGAGGAAACTGAGGCAAACAGGGTGAAATGACTTGAAGGTCTCACAGCTAGTATCTGAGTCCATATTTGAACTGAGGAAAATAAATCTTCCTGACTTCAGACCCAGTACTCTACCACCAAGCTTCCCTTATAAACTTTAAAGTTCTATAAAAATATTAGCTATTATTATTATTATTATTATCCATATTTTACAGATGAGAAAACTGAGGCTCAATGAATGACTTGTCCACAGCTACAGAGCTAATGTCAGAGCTGGGATATGAACCTGGATATTAGAAGGTGAGCTCCTTGAGAAAAAGGATCAAGATTTTATTATGGGGTTGTTTTTTTTCCCTTTCTTTTTATCTTCAGTCCTTAGCACAGTGCCTAGCATATAGTAACATTTAATTAATGTTTGTTGGGGACCATCATGTTAATCTGACTCTGAGGCTAGTGCTCTTACACTAATCTCACTGACCAGGCTTGAGACCAAAAGTACATAAATAGTAATTAGGACCCCAGCCTACATCCTAATCTACTCAGAGCTCTGTCTTTGAAGGAGAAGGTTAATAATGTTCTAAATTGACTAATTAAATAAAATTTTCCAAAAAATTAAAAAAATAAAGAAGAAGAAGGTTGAGTTTGTCACTCAGGAGGCCCTGCAAACTGCTTGTGGTTGACCCTCTTGAAGTACAAGGGTGGGCAGGAAGACAGAGTAAAGAGGAAATTGTTTCAATTCTGAAATCTATTTTAAGCTTTAGAAGGAACCCCCCAAGTCAGCTGAAGAATATGATTGATTTTCCCCAAGCCCCCAGAGTTCTCAGCCATTTGTATCTATGAACCGAAAAATTACTCACTGTAATTTTTTTGAAAGCAGCCTGGTGGTCTCTGATAATGTACTGAGCCCCTTCTCTCAATGGAAATCAGGTAAAGTGGGGGGATTCCCCTAAGGGCTTAGATCCATGCAGCAGAAGCTGTCTAACCAGATGACTGGTAATAGTGACCACTACTACTCGGGTGGAATCATTAGGGAAAGTTAGAAGTACAACTGAACTAGCTGCTTGCTTTACTGAATGGAAAACCCGATAGTTGTTCCATTCATCATTAAATATGGGTCATAGTGAGATTTTTTTTAGAATGACACCTTTTCACACTATGAAGTTTTAGCACATGGCCTCAGCTACTGTATTTCTTACTCATTTCCACCAGAGCATAGTTATAGCACTTGAAGGGACCAGAATAACTCTTGAATTCAAGCCCTTTATTTTACTAATCAAAAAAAAAAAAACCCTGAAATTCCAAAAATAGGTGAAATGATGGGGTCAGATTCAAACAAGTATTAAGTAGAAAAGCTGGGATTCAAGCCTACGTCTTTTGACTCCAAAGCACAGACTTTTGGTGGAGTGCATGCTCTACGTATAGCAAAGGGCAGCCTTTTGAACTCAAATTCTTCTCTCTGTTGTACTATAATCAGCACTACTATTTTCCTAATTTAAAAGTCCTTCTGGGGTATTCAGAGAGGACTAGCACCAGCACCTATGGTGTCAGGACTTGCCAAGCCCTTTTCAGGGGAGCTAATTTAGCTTTGGTGTCCACCTCTCACCCAACCACCACACCCCAGTAAAACCATCTGGACAAACATACTAAATGAGGTTGAAGACAGCCTACAGGCATAAACCCATTGGTGACTTAGTGATACAGCTATCCCAAGTATGTTAAGATTTACTATAGGGAACGAACAAATAAAACCAATTTGTTCCAACACTCAAGAAGGTGGCTGAAGCAGACACTGTGGAATGCTTAGAGCTTGGTCAGAAATCAAAGATGCCTAGGTCATCCTCTACATCTATCACTAGATGTCCCGACTTTTGTCTTGCTGCTAGACCTTAATGACCCTGAGAAAGTGAGGCTGATGATTTTATGCAATTCAGGCTCACTTAAATCTAATTCATGTACCAGTTAGGACAACAACCCATTGGTCCTCTTTGAAAACAAAGGACAAAGCAGGGTTTTCGACTCATTGCCTGGGAAGGACAAGTACATTTCCCAGAGAAGGTTACATAAAACCTTCTCAGAAGATGCACTATGAGCTCCTCAAACTGCCAGAAGTAGAAATAGCTTCCCCAACCTTGGAGTTTTTCAAGGAGAGACTGGATGAACACTCTTTGGGTATGTTTTAGTAGTGATTCTTTTTTGAATGAATTCATCTAAATGGACACTGACACCTTTCAATTTTCAAATGTTATTACATTATACAGATGTGTTCATAATGGCTGGAATCCTAGTAATAATCCAATACTTCATCATGGTATAAAAGGTAACCCTGGGGTCCCAAGGAAAATACAAGGGGACATTTGAGTCCTGGCAGGTCCTACCAAGCTAAAAAATACTCCTGGCTCTGTTTCTTAAGTGCTATATGACTATGGACTAATTTCCCAACACCTTTGGACCTCAATTTCCTTCTATATAATGAGAGATATCTTGGATCAACTCTAGACTCTCGTCTTCTCATCTCATTCACTAAAACACTAGGAATTTGAGAATAAAAACAAATAATATCTTTACTTGAGTGCAAGGGGAGGTGTCCCACATGGAAACAGAGATTCCAACTGGTCTGAGAAATTGGTATAAAGCAAACAAGCCTCCCTTATATAATATTCACCCTCTAGATGATCAGTCAACCGAAGATACTGTGATGTCACTGTTGTTCAGTCATTTCAGTCAACTACGACTCTTTGTGACTCTCTTTAAAATTTTCTTGGCAAAGATACTAGAGAAGTTTGTCATTTCATTCTCCATCTCATTTTATAGATGAGGAAACTGAGACAAACATGATTAAGTCACTTACCAAAGGTCACCCAACAAATCAGTGTGTGAAGCCAGATCTGAACTCAGAAGATGTCTTCCAGACACAGAATTCTATCTACTGCTCCACCTAGATATACATGGAGGACCCTTGCCTGTACATGTGTAGATCATATGTACACCCAAGGGAAAGTACACTGGCCAGTTCTTTCCAGCTAAGCAGTATTCCAATTTGTGCTAACTACTAGGGAGTTGGACCGGATGACTTCCAAGGTCCTTTCCTACTGGAGAGATATGCTTATATTATCATCTTATATATAAGTTTAGGGAGGCTCATCACCAGATGATCAGTCATCATTTAAGTAATATTTTTGGCCAAAGCAGCTACAGAAACTGTCAGACTAGGCAACCTTGCAATCTGTGTGGATAGATAGGAAAATGTATAGATTCTTGAATGTTGAAATTGAAATTTTGAAATTAAAAGGTTAATGGCTGCAGCTTGGTGGTTCACTAGATTGAGATCCAGGTAGAGATGGAGAGTCCTGGACTCAAATCTTGCCTTAGATTCCTAGATGTATGACTCTGGGCAAGTCACTTACCCCTAATTGCTTAGCCCTTATCACTTACTCTTCTGCCTTTGAACACAGTATCAATTACAAGTTAGAAGATAATGGGTTTGGGTGTTTTTTTAAGGCTAATGATGGGGAAACTTCAACTTATTAAAATCCTCATTAGTGGGATTTAGGGAAACTTGGCAAACCAACTATGATGGGGTTTGTTAGTCTAAGTATGAGAGTATAAGTAAAATATAAGAATATAAGTGAATATAATGATCCTGATTTTTTCTGATTTTATGTTTTCCTCTTCTTTCCCATCAGAATCATCTCCATGCTATTATAAAATACTGGAGTAGTAATTCAGTGGAGGACATGTTAAATAGCAATAATAATAAGAAAGACACATAATGGTTAAACTGTACTTTTTGCAGAATGGATGATTTCACTAAATGTGTAAGACAGGATCTATCCCTAAGAAAAATATGCTAAAATGTATCCCCCAGTCATATGCTGAAATTGTATACATGAAAAGATCTTATTGATTGACTAAAATTGCATCATGGTACTTAAAAAAATACAGTATATTTGTGATACCCAAATAGGTAGAAACTTATAACAACCCTCCCATGTCAGCATTTGCCCATTAATTCATCAATCTTCAAAATATTTTTTATAGTAAGCCAGATAGGATCATAGTTTCAGAGTTAGAAGTCATCTTCAAGATCAACTTGTCCAATCTCTTCATTTTGCAACTAAAGAAAATTGAACCCAGAGAAGTTCAGTGATTTTTCTTAAGGCTACATAGGTAGTAAATGACAGAGCCTGGCTTTGAACTCAGATCCTCTCACTCATATGTTGAAAACATTGTTGTCACTAATAGAATATAAACTCCTTGAGGGCAAAAACCATTTCATTTTTGTCTTAGATCCCCTTGGACTTACACAAAGTATGCCTTTAATAAATGTTTGTTGATTGATTCCAAATCAAACATTCTTCTATTTTATCATAAAACTTTTTAAGTTCTCATCTCTCCTTTCCACTGCCTCCCTCAAATTGAACAATAAACAAAAGAAAATCCTCATAACAATTATATAGAGCTCAACAAAACAAATTCCCATATTGGCCATATGCAAAAACATATATCTCATTCTTCATTGTAAGTCAATCACCTTGCCATTAGGGGATGGATTGAATGTTTCATCTTGCCTTCTGAACTTATTGATCATTTCTGAAGTTTTTCTAAATTGTATGTCTTTATAATATTGTTGTCACTGTAGGAATTGCTCTCCTAGTTCTGCTTAAGACACAAGAGCTCAGGGGGCAGCTAGGTGGCTCAGTGGATTGAAAGCCAGGCCTCAAGACAGGAGGTCTCAGGTTCAAATCTGGCCTCAGTCACTTCCCAGCTGTGTGACCCTGGGCAAGTCACTTAACCCCCATTGACTAGCCCTTAACGCTCTTCTGCCTTGGAGCCAATATTGACTCCAAGATGGAAGGTAAGGGTTTAAAAGAAAGACACAAGAAGTCATTCAGATATCAATTCACATAAGTCTTTTCATTTTTCACTTAAACCATCCATTTCATCATTTCTATGGTAAAATAATACGCTGTTATATTTCATATACTATAATTTTGTTACCTCTTTAGTTTCCAGTTTTGCGTACAAGGAAAAGAGATGCTATGAATATTTTTGGATTTAAGAGTCTTTTTCTTTGATCAATTTAGGGAACACAACACAGCTGTACATCTGGGTCAAAGGGGATGCATAATTTTGTGAGTTGGGGGGCATAGTACAGAATTTCTTTCCAGAATGACATGATCAATTACTATCTTTCTATTGAGTATTATTTTACTCTTTATAAATGCAGGCATTTCTGGTGATGGCTATTGTGAATTACTGCTATTATTGCAATTAACTCTACATCATTGGCCACATTTATGAAGAGGTTTTTAAGCTCCAAGCAAAGACAAAACAAAACAGTCGCTGGCCTTAAGGAACTTACATACATTTTGAGGGAAATACATACTCACAAAAAAATAGAATATATATTTATGGAGGGATGGAGAAATGCAGTGTATGTAATAGATATATGCATATGCAGACACGTTATTTATGGAGAGAGCAGGTATAGGTATAAGACAAAGAACAGTTTATTAATAATAGAATATGTATTCCAGAGGGCACAATGAAGCTTTCAGCAACAGCTGAACAAGGACACAAGTAATATAGGGCTGATATGGATGAATACAAAGGAGAAAAAAGTGGTGGCTAAAGCTTCAGGAAAGACATTCTACAACTCAGATCTCTGAGATTCTAAGTAGAATCATAGAGTAGTTGATTGCCAACCTTCCTAGTGGAACAGATAGGTGACACAGAGGATAAAGCACTTGGTCTGATGTCAGGAAGAACTGAGTTCAAATTTGGCCCCAAATACTTATCAGCTATGTGACCTTGGCTAGTCACTTAACCCCTGTTTGCTTCATCTATAAAATGAGGATAATATTATTATGACTAGTAATTGTTATTACTATCTCCTGGGACTGATGTATCACATCAGATATTAATTGTGAAGTGCTTTGTGCAATATCTGGCACATAGTAAGTACTACTTATTATTATTCCTAGAAAAGGAAAAAAGCTAATGTTGATTTGATTCAATGTAGATGATGTAACCACAGATAATAAAGGGCTTGATATGTGTTGCAGTATATTTGTTCTTGTGCTTTCCATAGAGAACTTTAGACTTCAAACCAGAAAATCTGGTGTCAGGTCATGCATATTAATTATGTGATCTACTGAAAGTCATTTTCCCTCTCTGAAACCTCAGTTTTCTTATTGGCTAAAATGGCACTATCAATATGTGCATTATATACCACCATGATTTTTTCAGGGACCAAATTAGACTACATACATGGCAGCTCCTTATAATCAGAAAGAGGAACAAATTTTTACATCTGTAAATAACAACAAATGTGTAATCAACAAGGGAAGAGGTACAAGGAGGGAGGGTGAAGGGAGGAGATTGGCAGATGTGATGTTGAATTATCATTTCTCATTTAAATAATCCCCTAATACAATTGGTACAATTAAACATCATAAATAACAACAAATAGCAACAACATATGGTAAAATAACAACAAATGGAATGATTTCCTAGGTCTTAATTCTTGGATTTGCCTGGGAAGGTATTTAAGATCATAAATTGAGAACTAGAAAGGGCCCTAGAGATCATATAATCCTCAAGATTCTCCCCTCTTCCTAAAGCACACGTTTGATTATATCATCCCTGCTCAACAAATTCCAATGGCTGCTTATTTATTGTCTCTAGAATCAAGCAAAAACTCCTTGGGGACCAAGAGCCATTCAGAACCTAGTCCCAACCTGTCTTTCTGAACTTATTGCAAATTATTCTACATACTCTGATTCTCAGCCAAACAGGCCATCTGGCTTTTCCTCTCATAGAGCATTCCAACTCTTTTGCCCACACTTGAAATGGACTCTGTCTGATTCACCCCCAACTCTTACAGTTCCTTATTTCCATCAAAGTCAAGATCCGTTTCTCCCTCCTGCCAAAATGTTTCCTGATCCTACAATCAGTAAGTGCCCACCCCTCAAAAAATTAAATTTGGGAGATATTTATCATTATTTATATTGCTTCCCCTGATAGAATATAAGCTTTTTGAGGTCAAGTATTGTTTTATTTTTGTCATGCATATGGTAAACTTTTACTCTGTACTAAACACTAAATAAACACATTATTTAGTAGTTTAAACCTCTCGCTTTATAGTGAGGGAATTAAGATCCTTAAAAAATGAACTTTTTTTCCCAATTCTCCACATACAGTAAATGGCAGGCCCAGAATACCAACTCCAGAATCAATGTTCCTTATTTTTTTAAGCCTTACCTTCTTAGAATCAATACTGAATATTGGTTCCAAAGCAATAGAACAGTAAGGACCAGGCAATTGAAGTTAAATGATTTGTCTAGGGTCACACAGCTAGGAAGTATCTGAGGTCAAATTTGAACCCAGGATCACTCATTTCTAGACTTGGTTCTCTATCTACTGAGCAGCAACTCCAATGTTCTTTCCATTGAACCACCTGACTCCCTAAGGTATGACAGAGAGATGGAAAAACCTAAGCAAATGAGAAAACAAAATTCCAAAAAAAGCCCTCATGACAATTGCCATTTCCCTCAGGAAGCATCATCTTTTGGATTGGAACATTGTCTAAGTCTATTTGTGAGCCATCTGGAAAACAGGAGGTGACAGACACAGAAACAATCTAAGAATGATTGATGTGTTCTTCAAAGATCCTTAGGCAAAGATTACATCTAGCTTGAGTGCAATTTTGCTTAGTATTGGGTATGGGAGGGAAAGTGCAATCACCCCCAAGCCTAGGCTCTTTGCCCCTAACTCAGATGTGGGATTTGACTCAACAATCTGATCAAATGAATAATTAGTACCAGAAGCTACTGGGGCTGCTCAGATTTCCCTGACAGGATATTGATCTACTATGTCTGTCCTCATTTCTTTCCTGCAGTTGGTTAGTTACACTCTGGAAAACAAGCAGCATCGCCTTCCTTCTTCTGTTCTTTCACTTTTCATGGGACTTTATTTTTAGTAAGAAGATTTATAAAATCATCCCTAAACTGAATCTCCAAAAAAATGCTAGGGTTAAATGAGGTCCTTAGCCTAATGTAACCTATGACTCAACACCTGAAGCTCTGGACTGAAGCAGACTTAGTTCAGCCTTGGGACCATCTGGCTTCTGGCCTCATCATTCAACTGAAACCACTTTCTCCTATTGCTAATCTCTTAATTGCCAAACCTAAAGGCCTTTTGCCAGTTTTCACTCTTCTTGATCTCTTTGGAGTCTATGCCTCCCTTTCTCTTGAGACACAACTCCTCTCTTCGTTCTTCTCCTAGCTATCTGGCCACCCCTGAGATGACTTCTCTTTGACTTGCTGCCCATTAAAAGTGGGTGTCCTAGTTTTATTTTTCTTTTTTACTTTAATACTATCTCAATTGGTAATCTCATCAGCTCCCATGAAGAAAGGTAAAGAGGAGAGGTGAACAATAAAAAATTTTAAAAATAAAGTGAATAGCAATAAACAACATCCGCTGATATCAATCTACTGGAAGCCAACAAACATCTGGAGACCTACCTGCTGTGTGATTATGGGTTATTTACTTTACCTCTCTGAGATTCAATTTCCTCATCTTTCAAGTGGCAATAATCATACTTTGTAGTGTTCCATAGGACTGTTTGAGGAAGCAAAGTACTTTACAAATTTTAAGGTGCTACATAAATGTCAGTTATTATTATCATTATTGTTATTGTAGATTTTTGGATGTCATTACACCCTGCTAGGCTTCATTTCCCACAATATGAAATGAGGTGATTGACCTACTAGATCAGGGGTTTGGGTCATACTTAAACATTTATTGGTTAAGAGTCTCAAGTTTGATACCTACCTCTCTTCTATCTTTAAGGAAACTTCTGATTCTAACATTCTACAATTTAGAAGTGAGATATGTGGGGTTTGACCCTTGTTTAAATCCTCAGGGCAGAGGTGGAGTCAAGATGGCGGTGTAGAGTCAGCAAAAGTTCAGACCTCTGAAAACCCTTAATTACCAATTACAAACTAAATGCTCGTAGGGGACTGTAAATCAAGCCAAACAACAAGACATAGTCAAGGAACCCTCCTGCTAGACTCAACTTAAAAGGTACCCCCCCCCCAAAAAAAAAAGTCTGAATTTGAGAACACTTGGGATTAAGGGGAAGGAAGAAAGAAAATCCCAGGACCCTCCCACATCTAGAGTGCTAAGCCTCCAGCAGCAGCTGGAACCTCTGGGTGGGAAAGGGTCCTAGTCTGGAGGGAGTACCTTGTGGGCAAAGCTGTGCTAGGCTCAGAGTGGTGAACACAGGCGGTGGGGAAGCAGTTGGAGAAGAAGGGCAAAGTGCAGAGTGGGCAGTCTAGTTGCACAGCAGAGACACTCCATATTGCGTCCCCCCCCCCCAAGTTTTGGCCTGAGGACACATTCAGCTGGACTTAATCCCATCAAAGCCTTCAGAGGGCAGGGAAGCTCAAGATCAAACACCCCTCCCCCACAGACTGCCTGAGAGACTTGCTGACTAAGCTCTAAGGGTGAAGGCTGACAGAAAAGCCCATACATCCAACAAAAAAAATGAGAGGAATAAGAACACAGGCAGCTTCAGGGAGTAAAGGAGGGGCAAATATGAGCAAACAACAGAAAAAGAAATAATAATCAACAGCTTGTATACAAGCAATGAACAATAAACAAACAAAACAGAGAAGGATGAGAGAATGCCAAGCGAAAAAAACAGAAACCCCAGCAAATTGATTACAGGCTTTGGAAGAACTCAAAATACAATTCAAAACACAATTAAGAGATGCTGAAGACAACTGGGAAAAAAACTTAAAAAGCAAGATAAGCCATTTGGAAACAGAGGCATTTGAACTAAAATGAGACAACAGTGTCTTGAAAGCCAAAATTAATCAGCTTGAAAATGAGGCAAAGGAGATGAAAGACGACCTCCAAAGAAAATCAGACCAGAAGGAGGATGACCAAAAAGCCAGGGAAGAAATCCAGTCTTTAAGAACTAGAATATAACAATTAGAAGCAAGTGACTTCACAAGGCAGCAGGACACTATAAAACAAAACCAAAAGAATGAAAAATTTGAGGAAAATATGAAGCATCTTAATCACAAAATGATTTAGAAAATCATTCCAAGAGAGACAACCTAAAAATCATTGATCTACTGAAAGATAATGACAAAAGAAAAAGCCTGGACATCATACTACAGGAAATTATCCAAGAAAACTGCCTCAATATTCTAGAACAAGAGGGAAAAGTGGAGATTGAAAGAATCCACAGATCACCTCCTGTACGTAATCCCCAACTGACAACACCCATGAATGTTATAGCCAAATTCAAGAACTATCAGAACAAGGAAAAAAATATTACAAGCTGCTATGAAGAAGTCATTCAGATACCATGGAACCACAGTGAAGATAACACAGGATCTGGCTGCATCTACACTGAAGGACCAAAAGGCATGGAATATGATATTCTGGAAAGCAAGGGAACTAGGTCTACAACCAAGAATCAACTACCCAGCAAAACTAAGTATATTCTTACGGGGGAAAATATGATCATTTGTCAAAATAGAAGAATTCCAAGCATTTGTAAAGAAAAGACCAAACCTGAAAAGAAAATTTGATGCTCAAGCACATAACTCAAGAGAATCATCAAAATGTAATTAAGAAAGAGAGGGAAAAGAAAAACAAAACCAAAAAAAAAAACCCAACAACTATTTTTAAGAGACCCAATAAGTTAAAATGATATGTATCCCTATAAGAAAAGAGGTCATTGGTAACTAAAAAATTGTTATTATCACCTGACCAGCTGGAAGAATTACACTTAGAATACTGACAAATTGTATAGGATGAAATGCCAATATATAAATATGTATATAGGATATACGTATGTATAAATACATATATATTTGTGTGTATATGTGTATATATACAACTAGAGATAAAAAGAGGTTAATACTAAAAGAAATGGGAAAAGGAACAAAAGGGGATTAATGTATATGTAGCAAAGAAGCACATAGCAGGAGTGAGGGAGAACATCAAAACACTGGAAGGGTAAAGAGGTTGGAGATATGAAATATTCAACTCTTATGTGCATTGAAATTGACTCAGAGAGAGAACAATCAAATACATTGGGGCAGAGAATTGATTTGCACCCTATAAGGAAGTAGAATGGTAACAAATGAATTGGTGGGGAGGGAAGCAGTGGAAGGGAGGGAGAGGGTGAGGGGTTAGTTTAAAAAGACTGTAAAGAAAATAAGGGGGGAATAAGAAGGGAGGGGGTAAAAAGGGAAGTAAAATAAGGGTGGGAATTAGGGGCACTGATTAAAAACAAAACATTGGTGTAGAAGGAAATAGTGAAAGAAGAAAAGGCAGGACTAGGAATAGAAATCAAAATGCTGGGAAATACACAGCTAGTAATCATAACTCTGAATGTGAATGGAATGAACTCACCCATAAAATGCAAGTGAATAGCAGAGTGGATTAGATACCAAAACCCTACCATATGCTCTCTACAAGAAACACACATGAGGAAGGTATATGTGCATAGGGTAAAAGTAAGAGGATGGAGCCAAATCTATTGGGCATCAACTGATAAAAAGAAGGCAGGAGTTGCAATCATGATATCTGACAAAGTCAAAGTAAAAATAAATCTAGTTAAAAGAGATAAGGAAGGTAATTACATCTTGACAAAAGGCAGTATAGACAATGAGGAAATATTAGTACTCAACATGTATGCACCAAATGGCATAGCATCCAAATTTCTAAAGGAGAAACTAGTGGAGGTCAAGGATGAAATAGATAGAAAAACTATACTAGTGGGAGACCTGAACCTTCCTCTATCAGCCCTAGATAAATCAAATCAAAAAATAAATAAGAAAGATGTAAGAGAAGTGAATGAAATCTTAGAAAAATTAGAGTTAGTTGATATGTGGAGAAAAATAAATAAGGAAAAAAGGAATACACCTTATTTTCAGCAGGATGTGGTACATTCACAAATATTGACCATATATTAGGGCATAAAAACATTGCAAACAACTGCAAAAGAGCAGAAATAATAAATGCAACCTTCTCAGATCATAATGCAATGAAAATAATAATTAGTAAGGGTACATGGATAGATAAATCAAAAATTAATTGGAAATTAAACAATACTTCTCCAGAAGCTGTAAGTTAAAGAACAAATCATAGAAAGAATTCATAATTTCATTCAAGAAAATGACAATGATGAGACATCATTTCAAAACCTATGGGATGCAGCCAAAGCAGTACTCAGGGTGAAATTTATGTCCTTGAGTTCCTATATTAACAAATTAGAGAGGGCAGAGGTCAATGAATTGGGCATGCAAGTTAAAAAACTAGAAAGTGAATAAATTAAAGACCCTCAGACAAAGACTAAATTAGAGATCCTAAAAATCAAAGGAGAAATTAATAAAATTGAAAGTCAAAGAACTATTGATTCAATAAAATAAGACTAGAAGCTGTTACTTTGAAAAAAAAACAAATAAAATAGACAAAGTACTATTTTTCAATATAAATATATATATATATATATAATTAAAAAAGGAAAGAAGAAAACCAAATTGACAGTATCCAAGATGAAAAGGGCAATCTCACCTCTAATGAACAGGAAATTAATGCAATCATTAAAAATTATTATGCCCAATTATATGGCAATAAATATGTCAATCTAGGTGATATGGATGAATATTTACAAAAATATAAATTGCCTAGACTAAAAAAAAGGAAGAAATAGCCTACCTAAACAACCCTATATCAGAAAAGAAAATTGAACAAGCCAACAAAGAACTCCCTAAAAAAAATCCCCATGTCCAGATGGATTCACAAATGAATTCTATCAAACATTCAAAGAACAACTAATGCCAATATCATACAAACTATTTGACAGAATAAGCCAAGAAGGAGTTCTACCAAATTCCTTTTACGACACAAATATGGTACTAATTCCAAAGCCAGGCAGGTCAAAAACAGAGAAAGAAAACTACAGACCAATCACCTTAATGAATATAGACCCAAAAATCTTAAATAGGATACTAGCAAAAAGACTCCAGCAAGTCATCCAAGGGTCATCCACTATGACCAGGCAGGATTCATACCAGGAATGCAAGGATGGTTCAATATTAGGGAAACCATCCACATAATTGACCATATTAACAAGCAAACTGGCAAAAATCACATGATTATCTCAATAGATGCAGAAAAAGCCTTTGATAAAATACAACACTCATTATTAATTATAGGAATAGAAGGGCCATTCCTAAAAATAATAAACAGTATATATCTAAAACCATCAGCAAACATCATCTGCAATGGAGATAAACTAGAAACCTTTCCAATAAGATCAGGAGTGAACAAAGATGCCCATTATCACCTCTATCATTTAACACTGTACTAGAAACACTAGCAGCAGCAATTAGAGAAGTAAAAGAAATTGAAGGTATTAAAATGGGCAATGAGGAGACCAAACTATCACTCTTTGCAGATGATATGATGGTCTACTTAAAGAATCCTAGAGAATCAACCAAAAAGCTAGTCAAATAATCAAAAACTTTAGCAAAGTTGCAGGTTACAAAATAAACCCACATAAGTCATCAGCATTTCTATATATTTCCAACCCAGTTCAGCAGCAAGAAATAGAAAGAGAAATTCCATTTAAAGCCACATGAGACAATATAAAATACTTAGGAATCTATCTGCCGAGACAAACACAGGAACTATATGAACACAACTACAAAACACTCTCCACAGAATTAAAACTAGATCTAAACAATTGGGAAAACATTGATTGCTCATGGGTAGGCTGGACTAACATAATAAAAATGACAATCCTACCCAAATTAATTTACTTATTTAGTGCCATACCCCTAGAACTACCAAATTTTTTTTTTTACTGAATTAGAAAAAAAACATAACAAAGTTCATTTGGAAGAACAAAAAATCAGGAATATCCAGGGAAATCATGAAAAAAAATGCAAAGGAAGGAGGTCTTGCAGTCCCAGATCTCAAACTATACTATAAAGCAGTGATCATCAAAACAATTTGGGTACTGACCAAAAGAGAGAAAGGAGGATCCGTGGAATAGACTTGGGGTAAGTGACCTCAGCAAGACAATCTATGATAAGCCCAAAGATCCCAGCTTCTGGGACCAAAATCTACTATTTGATAAAAATTGCTGGGAAAATTGGAAGACAATATGGGAGAGATTAGGTTTGGATCAACATCTCACACCCTACACCAAGATAAACTCAGAATGGGTGAATGACTTGAATATAAAGAAGGAAAATATAAGTAAATTAGGTGAACACAGAATACATGTCAGAATGAACATGTCAGACCTTTAGGAAAGGAAAGACTTTAAAACCAGGAAAGGGCTAGAAAAAAAATCACAAAATGTAAAATAAATACTTTTGATTACATCAAATTAAAAAGGTTTTGTACAAACAAAACCAATGCAACCAAATTAGAATGGAAGCAACAAATTGGGAAACAATCTTCATTGCAAAAAACCTCTGGCAAAGGTCTAATTACTCAAATTTATAAAGAACTAAATCAATTGTACAAAAAATCAAGCCATTCTCCAATTGATAAATGGGCAAGGGATACGAATAGGAAATTTTCAGCTAAAGAAATCAAAACTATTAATAAGCACATGAAAAAGTGTTCTAAATCTCTTATAACCAAAGAGATGCAAATCAAAACAATTCTGAGTTATAACCTCACACCTAGCAGATTGGCTAACATGACAGCAATGGAAAGTAATGAATGCTGGAGGGTATGTGGCAAAGTCTGAACATTAATACATTCCTGTTGGAGTTGTAAATTGATCCAACCGTTCTGGAGGGCAATTTGGAACTATGCCCAAAGTGCACTAAAAGACTGTCTGCCCTTTGATCCAGCCATAGCAGTGCTGGGTTTATACCCTAAAGATATAATAAGGGAAAAGTTTTGTACAAAAATATTCATAGCTGTGCTCTTTATGGTAGCAAAAAAATGAAAAATGAGGGG
Organism: Monodelphis domestica; assembly: GCF_027887165.1. Lineage (NCBI taxonomy): Eukaryota > Metazoa > Chordata > Mammalia > Didelphimorphia > Didelphidae > Monodelphis > Monodelphis domestica. The sequence goes on along the minus strand of NC_077228.1, from coordinate 63,060,686 downwards.
ATGCCCTTCAAATGGGGAATGGCTGAACAAATTTGGTATATGTTGGTGATGGAATACTATTGTGCTCAAAGGAATAATAAACTGGAGGAATTCCATGGGAATTGGAATGTCCTCCAGGAATTGATACAGAGTGAAAGGAGCAGAACCAGGAGAACATTGTACACAGGCACTGATACACTGTGGTACAATTTAATGTAATGGACTTCTCCATTAGTGGCAATGCAGTGGTCCTGAACAACTTGGAGGGATCTATGAGAAAGAACACTATCCACATTCAGAGGAAAAACTGTGGGAGTAGAAGCACAGAAGAAAAATAACTGCTTGAATACATGGGTTGAGGGGATATGGTTGGGGATATAGACTCTAAATGAACATCCTAGTGCAAACACCAACAACATGGAAATAGGTTTTGATCAAGGACACATGAAATTGTGTGTCAGCTACTGGAATGGGGGGGAGGGATTGAAATAATATGATTCTTGTAACCAAGTAATAATTTTCTAAATTGACTAAATAAATTAATAAAAATAAATCCTCAGGGCAGAATGAGATGTCCCAGACTAAATGAATGAGACAATGTGTCCATCTAACCAACCAAATATAATAGAAAGCATCCTGACGCATGAAATCCTAAAACTGATTCCTTTCAAAGCCTCACAACTTCCTAACTATACAATCATGGACAAGGTACTCAATTTTTCTTGGATATTTTGGTTTATAATCCATAAAATGGGGATAGTATATGCCCTGACTATCTCACAATTGGGCTGAGCATCAAATTTGATCATGTATTTAATTGTTTTATATGCTTATGAACTATATGGATGTTATTATCAATGTTGTATTATATTCTAAGTAGCTGGGTGACATGGGAAATATAGTCCTGGGCTTTGAGTCAGGAAGATTTGAATTCAAACCTAATCTCAGACACTTAACTGTGCAACCTTGGGCAATTCACCTAACATTCTTTGCTTCAATTTTCTCATCTATAAAATGAGCTGGAGAAGGAAATGGCAAACCACTCCAGTATCTTTGTCAAGAAAATCCCAAATAGGGTCTCAAAGAGTCAGATATGAATGAAATAACTGAAGAACATTATATTCTATCCACAGACTTGCTATAAAGAGAGGTAACATACTGTGATAGGAAAAGCAGTGGATTTGGAATCAAGAAATCTGGCTGTATGTCCTAACTGGACAATTACCAGCTTTGTGACTACAATGAACTAGTACCTTGACTTCATCTGTTAACTTTAGTTTCTTCATTAGTAGACTGAAAGGAAAAGACTTCATTAAATGATATCTAAAATCCCTTCCAGCTCTGACTTTCTAATTATATGATCAGATTTTTACAAATGACCTTATGATAACACTTAGGGTTGGAGCAAGTCAAATTAGAACATGGATGCCAAAGAAAATGGTAGATGGGAAGAATTCTGTAAACCCCAACACAATTTGTGACTATCGACTAATTATAATAAAAATATGCTTTTTACCTTAAATGGATCAGGAAATAGATGTCAGGAGGGGTGTAGGAGAGGATTCTGTGACATTTACAATAGGTTTAGGGGCTTCAAAGATCAAGATTAAAATGGAAGAAAATTGGGTGAGAAGAGAGGAGAGCCCACTTCACTACTGTTCCCCTTGATGACACAGTAACATGCTCACACACCCAGGAAGTCCATTCAATCCCCCTGCCTCTACCCACATCTAAGAGCAAAGATATTTAGCTGCACTTACACACACACACATACACACACTCTACTGAAAAGCAGAGAACAGCATAGAGCTGAGAAAAGAAGAGTGGGAGGAGCTGTTAGTTGGGAGGAGGGTTGGGGGAGAGAGAAATTTTGCAAGCTTTCCAAATATAGAAGGAAAGGTCCAGAAGGGGCCACAGGGTGATGGAGAGTGTTTATTGATGTCTTTCTGTCACTGTTGCTGATGTTTGTTGATGTTTTTCAGGAGCCCCTGAGTCACATAAAGAACTGAATTTTTCACTCCCAGGGATGAGTCTGCCCTTTTCCATTATTATAACTATTTTGCTGACATTTAAAGTCCGTGATAATATGACCCCAGCCTTCCTTTGCAGCTTTGCTATACATTATTCTTCTCCATAAACGCTACAGTTCAACTTAGCTTGCCTTCACATGGTTCTTTCTATATGACTCTCCATCTCCAATCTCCCTGCCTTTGCTGCACCTACCTAGAATTCATTTTGTCTTCAACTGTACCTCTCAAAATCTCTCATTTCTTTCAAGATTCAGCTCAAGAGCTATCTTCTACAGGATCTGTTTTCTGATTCTCCATTCCCCCACCATTCATCATCATAGCCGTCATATCATCATTCTTCCACCACCATATTCCCAATCCTGCATTTCTCCCATCATTTACCTCCTCTGTTCCCATTCACTTGCTACTAAAGGGAGATGGAAGAAATCCTACAGCTGTACTGACACAAAGTGCCTAGAATATAGATCTTTAACAAATATTGGTTCAGTGGTGAATAGATTTTGAAAGCATGTAATAAATGCATATTGGTTGATTGATTAATTATCCCCAAAGACACTTCCCAAGTGCTCAAAAAGTTTCTAAGTAGCAGAAAGTAAAACTGAATAGAAACAGGAAGTAACAACCAGCTATATCATGGTTACAGGTGAGCAGGGATATGCTGGCCTGTTGAGGTTAATAGTTGCTCCAACAGGAAGGAGGCTTCTGGGGATGATATATCAAAAGGAGAATGTGGTCAGAGCAAAATATAAATTAATGAAACATACTGAGTTCCTTACCCCTAGATAGGGACAAGCAGAAGCCAGAGAAATTAGAACTCAGAGAGAAAGCTGTAGAAAAGAAGCAATCTTCACACAAAAGCTGGACTGTAGAACATTGTAAGTTTGACTCATGGATTCTGTGATCCTAAGAAAAATATAACCTACCTAAGTATCAGAAAATTCTAAAAACTAGCCAGACTTCCCTAGAGTGCTTCACTATATATAACAACTTATTTGATCCTCACCATTCATTAAGTTAGTTAGGTATCATTATCATCATTCTACAAATGAGGAAGTAGAGGAAGAGCATATATCTAATATAATATAGTGTCCATAGTACATTATTAAGTATCACTGTATATACTATATATGCTCATAATATATACTACATATTATATACATGATATACAATCATAGTGTGCTATATATTATATTTATAGTATATATAATAAATGCTAGTTTAGTGATGAATATGTAGAAATACTAGAAATATAATAAATGCTTATTAGTCAATTGATTGATTATTTCTAAAGAAACCTCCTAAGTGGTCAAAACTATTGAGTCTGAGAAGCAGAAAGTAAAACTGACTAGAAAAAGGATGTAACCAAAAAAAAACCCAGCTGTCTCATGGTCACTGCTGAGCAGAAATATGCTGGCCTATTTGAGGTTTACAATACCTCAGACATACAAAATATGTGTTCTGTTTATGCATATATTATATATTTATGTATATGTGTCCATACTATATTGTATATATTGCATATGCACAGCAGCCATACTTCAGTAAAACCAGCTCAGCAGATGGACTAAACCAGCTTGACATCAACCAGCAAACTTTAAACCCATCAAGTGAATTAGGGGGATGCCTATAGCAAGGATACATATACATGTATGTATATAAGAAAGAGAGAGAGAGAAAGAGAAAGAAACAGAGACAGAGAGACAGAGGGATAGGGAAAAAGAAAGACAGAGAGAGACACAGAGAGAGAGAGACACAGAGAGAGACACAGAGAGAGAATCACTAAAAGCTTAATCTCCTAATTCATAATCTCAAATGGTTACACACTCCCATACTGACTTTCAACATCTCCTCCACAGTCTCAGTTTTCAAAGGTCAGAAATCCAGTCCCTTTAAAGGAAATACCAAAAGGAGGATGGAGTGAAGGAACAAGCACACAGACCTACACTTCTGGTGTCTTTCATCTCAGCTTCTCATTCCACTACATTTAAGTAAACCTCTGACTCCCATAATTCTACAACAACCCAAGCAAAAGGGGAAAGGCTGAGATTTTCATTCAGAATTCATACTTATAAGAGTTGGGCATTTAAAGGAGCCAGTTGTTAATCAACACTTTCTTTGCTTTCAAAATCTCAGGGAACTCAGACCTTCTAAAATATTATAGGAATTTCACTTGGATCATAAAAGAATTTAAATTTTTAACCAGTTTTTAGTATGGGAAGAGGAGTCACTGAAAAAGCTGGCCAGTTATCATGGCAAAAGGAGTATTTGGCACTCTTCAGAGAGCACCTAGACGGTCACTTGTCATAGGGAGAACCTTAGGGGATAACTGTTCAGGTATAAATTAAACTAGATGATCTTTTAGTTCCCTTCTAATACTGAAAATCTATGAGTAAATTGTTTTGAGTAAAGTTCCATTATTTGAAAGTAATTAGCCAAGTGTGACTAGTCTGAATTAATGAAGCTCTGAATTAGATTATTTCAAAAGAAAATCCATGTCATTCCTTTTAAGAACATGACATAGCAAATAAAGATAAGGTCATCTTGTTGAATAGATCTATTCCAGCCAGATCTAATTAATATATTAAAAGCATCAGTAATCAGCCCATTAACAATTAGAATAATGGCTGAAATTTCTTTAGCACTTAGAGGTTTATAATTGGGTTTATGCATTTATTTTTATATAACCTTATTTAGCTTTTATTTAGACCTTATAAAAGCCCTGTGAACTCGGTTCTAGTAGTGCTAGTATATCTATCATATATACAAAGGATAAAGAAAACAGAGAAAAGAACTTAAATGACTCTTCCATGAACATATAGCTTATTTGTATGTAAATGGTACTATTGATGTACTTCAGAAATTTATTCTCTGAAGTAGGTTGAAATTTCACTCTCACCTTATTTTTAGAATCCATTTGCTTAATGAGATAGCAGGCCAATACACTTTAAAGAATCACATTTCTGCAGCCATCTAGGCCAATCAAGATCCCTGAAGGAATCTCCATGATGACATGCCCTAGTTGACCATTGACCATTTAACCTATCCTCAGAGTGCTCCAGTAAAGGAAAATCCATTACTTCCAGAGACAGTCCCTTTCACTTGTGGTTTAATGTTCTCTCCTCACAGTTCTTCTTACTCTTATCTCTTGTTTCTGGGCCTTTACTCTGGTCATTCCCTATACCTGGAATTCTCTCTTCTTAATGCCACTCACAGAGTTGCTCATTTCCTTCAAGACCTAGATTAAGTGTTGTCTTCTACCTGGTCTTTCTCAGTTCCTCCCAACTGCTAGCATATTTCCTCCCCAAAGTACCTCATAATCACATTGTATTACTATCTATTTGTACTTAACAGGATCATAGCTTTAGAATTAGAAGGTACCTTAGAGACATTTGAATACAGCATTCTCATTTTACACATAAGCAAACTGAGGCTGAGATTTGAATTCATCTTCATAATTCTAAGTACAGCTCTTTATCCATTGCATCACCTAATTGTCTCAAAATATTCAGAGTATCAGAAATAAATCTGTCTCTTGCCCTAAAATATAAACTCTTTAAGATCAGAAACTAATTTTTGTGTCTGTGTGTCTAGTACTTTGTTTCAAAGTGCCTCGTACATGGTAGGTGTTTAATAAATATCCATTGATTGATTGATTATAATGTCCAGCATTGCTTCTAATTCTTTCCTCTGGGATCAAATAAAATGAAATATGGAGACAAGCAAAATACTCTTCCACAAGATATCCTGTCGGCTATTTGAACATAACTATTAGATCTCCCCAGAGGCTTCTCTTCTGCATGGTAAGTATATTTATTTCCTTTCATTGATCATCAAACCCCATGTGATCTTGGGTAAGTCAGTGCAACACCCAGGGTCTTATTTTACTCATCAGTAAAATAGAGGTGTTGGACTAGATGGCATTTGAGATCTTTTCCAGCTCAAAATGAATAATATGATCCCCACCATAGAGGCCATCTCCACATTACTCCAACCAGAAGTCAAGCAGAGAATTGCTGTATGAAAGACCTGACTTGAACCCGTCCTTTAGGCAATGAATATTTATTTAATTAAACACTTCTATGTGCCAGGCACTGTTTTTAAGCACAAGCCAAATAACAATTCTTGCCTTCAAGGAGTTTATGTACTAGTGGAGGGAAGTGATACACAAAAGCAAAAAAGGGAGCTGAAAAACTGTATTTGGAAGTGGCAAGGGAAAAGTAGGTACTCAAGCAAGGAAATGATATCAAAGTCCAGAAAGTCATAAACAGAACTAGGAGAATAAAAGATGGCCAACAAGGGACTCTCCACAGAAAGGATGGCCCCAGGAGGAGCTCACTAATGGGAGAGGACCAGCATGACAGAGTCATGCTCCGAGGTGAGAAGGTTACAGGGAAGAATAGAAACTCCAGCATGAAGAGACCACAAGCATGGAGGGAAATCATGGGATGAGATGGCTGAGGCATGATGGCAAAGTCCAAAATGTCAGAAGTGGAGCCAGGAGGGGAATAATATTTTTAGATCCAATATTACAATGAAAGGAGACACTCCTAGATCATTCTCATTCCGTATATTAAAGAGCTTCTATTTTTAAGCTAGGAGACAGTCATTTCTAACACAGAATACTTTGAGATATCTAGTTGGTTCAATGGATACATATGAAATAAAACACAATAGCTTTTATTTATATGGTGTTGTAAGGTTTACAGAGAACTTTACATATATTATTACCTTATAATATTATATATCTTAACCCTGTGAAGATAGGTGCTATTATTGTCCTTACTTATTGCCCGTGTCTAGTGACTAAATCAGAATTTGAGCTTGTTTTCCTGACTCCAGCTCCTTTATTCTATATACTTCCCACATAGTTACTTAGATGCTCAACAAGGATAGGTTCGGAGAACTGTCCAGCAGTCTGCAAACTCAGGTTCCCTTCTGGTTAGGTGGGACAGCAAAGGTGAATAATGAGGAGTGGGAGACAGCTTGAGTGTTCAAACCTGGTGCTCAGCTGTCACAAAACTGTTCTTCCAGGCTCAGGGTTTGTGTTTATTGTATAGTTTAGTGATTACATGTTTTTTAGCACACAGTCAATTTTCAAAATACATGACTTCTATCAGGTAATTGGATGGGTCACATTAATTTCTAACAGATTGCTTAATTAACATTCTATGATCATTTTGCATATCATGTCACTACAAAAAATGAATAGTGATGGAGATGAATGATACAGGCAGGGTTATCAGAGGTCAGTTTCCCCTGTCCTGTGGGATGACCAGCTAAGAGAATCAGCTTTCATAATCAATCAGAATTACTTAGGAGATAGGCAACAAAAACATTTGTTGCTGAATGCAGGGTGAAGGGGTGAATTTGAGATAAACCACAATTAGGAATTCCCTCAATTTCCATGTTCCATTTTTCTTGTGTTTCATTAAAGAACCTTAGTGATGTTGCCTGGTTATTGTACACAAGCAATTTCAATGACGTGTGCTAGCAGTTTGTGCTTTAGTGGATGTGATTGATGAACCTGTCCTGTTTGGTCTGTAATGGATGTGGAGAATCTGAATATAAGTCTTCTGAAAGGGAAAGGAGGGGAGTAGTGGGTGCATGGAATTCTTCAGGTTTTAATTCTGTGACTAAGATGTTTAGAGTGGATCATTTGGGTGGTATTCTGGGGGGATTAAAGTGGGGCATATGTGTGTTAACCCTGTAAGTATTTGCTCTCATATTATTTCTCCTATAACTGGGGAGAGAACAATAATCATAACAATTTCATTAGTAAGGGAAGTTAGTGGGATAAGTCGCATACAGGGGTCTGAGTGAGTGCCTCATCTTTTCTGAAGGCCGTTTTGCAGCTTTCATTCCCCAACTGCAACTCTGTCAGAAATCATGGTTTTGACGGCTTCCTGCAGAAGGTTGTTAAGACAATAGGAGTAGGTAAGGTCCCTCTCATCACTACACTGACCCACATCTGGCAGAGTATGTTGATTCTCATGCAGCCTTGAGATATTAGCCAAGCCTGAAGGACCCCAACTCCTTGTGGCATCTTTTTCATCCCTTTCAGTGATCATGAACCCATATGACTACCAGATCCAGATCGAGCCAACCAAATCTTGAGAACCATTTCAATCCCATTTAAGAAGAAAATAGCCCAGGGGAGCTAAGTGGCTCAGTGGATTGAGAGCCAGGCCTAGGGACAGGAGATCATGGGTTCAAATATGGCCTCATACACTTCCTAGTTGTGTGAGCCTGGGCAAGTCTTTTAACCCCACTTGCCTACCTCTTACCACTCTTCTGCCTTAGTATCAATACGTAATATTGATTCTAAGACAGAAGGTAAGAGTTTTAAAAAAGAAGAAAAAAATAGCCTATTTTGCATGAGGCTGGACCTAGGAAAACTAGTCTATCCCCAGTGGCAAAAGACTCAAATAGTTAAAATTACTGCTAATATATCATGCAAGGCTACCAAGAGAGAATCCAACTTCCATGTGTGGGCTGTATTATTTATTTCTGATGAGCTCTCAATCTTTTGGATTCACTGAGAACATCCTGTCTAAATTATAAGATCAGTTACTTAAGATTATAGATATAAGTCTAGAAAGGTCTTTGAAGGCTATCGAATCCAACCCCCTCATCTTATAGATGAGGAAGATAAGGCCTGGGAAAGCAAAATGGCTTGGCCAAGATGGTGCACGTAGTAAGCTTTGGATTCCTCAGGTTTACCTCCACAATACCTTTAGGCACCAAAGAAAAAGGAGCAAAGGGTGGCAATTGATTCCTAGTGAACAGGAAAATCCTGGGAACTTGGTGTTCTGACCTCTTCTTATTATGTATCCTAGACTCTCTATTACTCATGACTCCTCAGGAACAAGGATTCCTATCAGAAATATCAATAGCAACCACCTGCCTCTTTGTTCACTGTTCCTGGGATGAGAATAGAATCTACAACCAGCTGCCAACCTCCGGCTTCCTACCATGAGACAGTCCCACTAAGTTAGGGTCAAAGGGAACATAGTTAAGGACAGCTGGGCTGAATGAGAAGCAAGGATTGCCAAGAATATACCTGTACATGAAGGGAAACTTTTTCATCCTGGGACCTTGAGCAGGCAACCTCCTTTCAACACTAAAAGGCAGACCTCAGAAGATCTCAACCTCGTAGTCAATAAAAGATTTTAACTTGAAAATTAAAAAAAAAACATAGCACATGCAACAAAGCTACTCAGAGCACCCTCTGACAAGAAATGTAATGTGAGCAAGTAGTTCTCCTCTTTCAGTGGCTTTGAAAGCCATAACCGTGCTTGTTTACACAACCACAGACCCACCTGTTTGCCAATGCCTTTCAACAGGTGTTTCAGAAGAGTTGACTCTGTACTGTATGTTCCTTTTTGGACAGCAATAATGTGCGTCAGCCTCCATATGGAAAGATTATACCATTTCAGAGCCAAAAGGGAAGGATATCCGACATTTTAAAATTGTAAAATGACAGCTGAAACTAGAGTAGGAGGACTGGTGCTTTGTATCAGAGTAAAGAATTTAGAGGGTGATGAATTGAAAAAAGGCACTGGCAGTCCTTTCAGCAGCACAGAAAAGTAGGGATCAAGAGCTAATTAGTAAAAATAGGTAGTTAAAATAGGAAGCTACCAAATGAAGAGCTTGGGAAGAGTGCCTCTCCAACCCAGTCCACCCTACTCACCTTTTATGCAGCAGCTTTCCCAGGAATGGCCAGGATATGTGTCTCCTCAGCACCTTGGGTGCCATCCTACTCCAAGACACTCACAAGTGAGGGTATATTGGGTATCATTTGCCCTTGAAACAATAATAAATTATGCCCTGTTTATGCTGTTGTTCAGTCATCATTTCCTGTCCAATACTTTGTTACCCCATTTGGGATTCTCTTGGCAAAGATACTGCAGTCGTTTGCCATTTCCTCCTCCGGCTCATTTTACAGAGAAGGAACTGAGGTCAATAAGGTTAAGTGATTCACTTAAGCATCAGAGGCCAGATTTGAACTCAAGAAGACTCTTCCTTGATAATATATATATAATCCAGTGGAATTACCTGTCAACTCCAGGAGGGGGTAGGGAAGAAGGAAGGGAGACAACATGAACCATACAATTTGGAAAACTCGTGTGTAAATATGTTGTTGGAATAAAATAAAGACAAAATTTAAAAAGAAAATACATCTTGACTTGGGGCCTATCCATTATGCCACCTGACTACCTCCATCAAGAGCTATAAAGAATTACAATTCTCCATCATTTGCTTATATCCCTTTAGCCATTTTTCAGGGGCTGAAAAGGATTGATGGTGGGAAGAAATGTAGCAAATGGACCTCTACAGATATAATGAGTTCTGTCCATGAATAGTTGAATAGTGATCAGAAAATCATGGAGAATGAGGAAAGGAGCTTTAAGATTAGGTAATGATAACTATCTTAGTTTTAAAAGGAATGGGGAGCAGATTGATAAGATATGCAAACCTTGATCCAATAACCTTGAATTCAAATTCCAGGAAAATTCTAGAGCACATCATTAAAGGAATAGTTGATAAGCATTTATCAAAAGAAAGCAGCGGTCATTATGAGCCAAGATGACTTTGCTAGAGACCGGTCATGTCAATAGAACCTCATAGATCTAGGTTTCATCAAACATTTGACAATTTTTTAATGCCATCCATAAGACCAAGATGAAGGATAGATGATGGTACAATTGTATGAAATCAAAACTGGATCCAAATGAATGATGGATGCAAAGAGAATCCAAAAAGGAGTCTTAATGAACACTTGTTAACTTCAAGAGTGGGCTCCAGTGAAAAAGCTCAGAAATTTGCCCTGGGCCCTATATTATTCAACATTTTAAGCTACTCTAATTGGTTTATCAATACAACAATCTTCTCATATGGCTGCTATCACTCTCTCCACTTTGTAGATGAGAAAAACTCAAGTTTAAGCAAGTTATATGGACTCTTTACTAGTATGTGTCTAAATTGGAATTTTAACCTATATTCCCATTATGGTGAAAAAGATCTCAAAATGCTAGAATAATGGACCATGTGATAGGGGATGGGGATGGCAAAGACAATGAGAGCTCACATAATATTTTTTAAGATCTGTAAAGTGCTTTACAAAATTTTATCTAATTTTCACCTCATGATATTCCTGGGAGGTAGGTGCTATTATTATCCCCATTTTGCAGAAGAAGAAACTGAGGCAAATAGATTTTAAATGATGATATGATAGATCTTTTATGACTTATTATCTGGGGAGTGAAAGGGTACACCAAGCTATCTGTACAATAAGGAGATCAGGCACTGAACTTGGGGTCAGGTGACTACAACAGCATCTTTTCACTATGTATATGCATATTGTGCATTTAAAAAATGGTATGCTAGGGGACTATATCTCCCAGCATTCCCTGCTCTTCCCATGGTTCTGTTCTCTTAACATCCTGGCATGGGATTGGTCTATAAGTGGACCAATCTAACACTGGGAGGGGCTTTTTTACAGGGCTTTGGTGGGAGTGCAGGAGGTGGCAGGAGTTTCGGTGATTTTTCCTCTGCTTTCACCCCTTTTTCTCTACAATGTGCATATGCCCTTTGTCTATGTTATGCCATATTTTCCTTATTTTGAAACTCTTAGGTCACCCAGCAGAGGGATATGCACATAAATTGCTCAATAAATAATTAAGGAATTAACCAAAAAGATGATGAGTAATTTAGGAGTAAGCCCCACCTACCAGCCAACAAAATTGTAAGAGGATTCTTACATAATGTAATGAAAACACGTTCCTAGAAATAACTCAGTTAAAGAGATGTCCTAGCTAAAGCAGCCATAAATGCAGTGAATTGAATCATGGACTTGGAGTCAGCCTCAATACTAGCTGCTTATCTTTGGTCAAATCACTTCATCTCTTGTCTGCCTCAGTTTCCTCATCTGTAATGGGGGAAATAATAGCATATTATGATAATAGATAAGATGGCATTCTAGATACATATATAGATCTATATATAAATGGTAGTTATAATTATTACTTGTGGAGAGATCAGGAGCATTGTTTTAAAACATTTTCTTCTATTTTAGGATCAATACTACGTATCAGTTTCAAGGCAGAAGAATGGAAAGGGTCAGGCAATTGATGACTTGTCCAAGGTCACACAACTAAGAAGTATCTGAGGACAAATTGAAACCCAGGACCGCCCACCCCACTCCCATTTGCAGGGCTGACTCTCTATCCTTTGATCCACCTAGCTGCCCCTATCAGAAACATTGTTGAGGAATATTCTGCATCACAGAGAGAGCTGAACTAAATAAATTTTGAGATTCTATGACTCAATTGTTGTTATCATTACTATAATCAATTATATTGTCAATTAATTTTTTTAAAAAGCATTTATTAAGTACCTTCTGTGTGCCAGATACTGTGCTAAGCTCTAAGGACAGAAAGACAAAGATACAACATATTTAACCTTTAAAGTACTTAAGGCTAAATATGTTTTCCTTTATATTCTGTTGAGAGAGACAGACAAGTATATAAATGAGGATATATAATGTTATATAGGTCCATATATGTGTACTTATAAATAAAAACTTATAAATGGGCACCTATAATTTTAAAAAAAGGTTTATAGAAACTGTAGCTATATGAATGGAAGAATTAAACAGGGTTTTGGTTGTGGGTGGGGTTTTAAGTGAAAGTTTAAAAAATTTCTCAGACTCTGAGGTTGAATCTGACCCATTATGCTACAAATCTTTCTCACGCACACAGAAGTAGATGCTTTCACAGTTTTATGACGTTGAAAACTAGAGGAAAGAAGGTATTTAAGAATAAACTATCATCTCTCCCATCTGAAGGGTCAGATACAGAAAAGAACAAGGCTTGCTGATCTAATAGGTCATTTCCATTTCTTGACCTATGCCTTTTTGTTACTTACTAACCACATAAAGAGAAAATTTGAATTTCCTCAGTTATGAAAATGTCTTTAGTTGTAATAAAGCAGTTATGCTGGAGGCAGCTGAACCACAGAGGAACAAGTGGGCTTAAACTCGTCGGGGAATTGATCTTTTTTAAATTTTAAAATAATGTAGCTTGATTTTTCAGTGGCTGAATATTGTTTTTTGTTTTGTTTTTTAAACTGTTCTTTTAAATGTAACATAGAAGCTTTCTAGTTAAAGTACTAGTTTTGTGAATCCTCTTTTAAAGAGTACTTTAAAGAAAATAAATGAACAAATAAATAAATAGCCCCTCAAATTCTGTGGCAGGCTAGTCAGGGATTATTAGAAATAATGAACATTCTAATGTGACATGGAGTCTATTCATCTTCTATAAGAATAGCTTTCATTTTTATAGTGTTTTGAGATTTTCAAAGTGCTTTATACATATAATCTCATGGCAATTTGGAACAATGCACAAAGGGCACTAAAAGACTGCCTGCCCTTTGATCCAGCCATAGCACTGCTGGGTTTGTACACCAAAGGGATAATAAGGAAAAAGACTTGTACAAGAATATTCATAGCTGCGCTCTTCGTGGTGGACAAAAATTGGAAAATGAGGGTTGGGGAATGGCTGGACAAATTGTGGTATCTGTTGGTGATGGGATACTATTGTGCTTAAAGAAACATTGAACCGGAGGAATTCCATGTGAACTGATACAAACCTCCAGGAATTGATGCAGAGTGAAAGGAGCAGAACCAGGAGAACAGGGCAGGTGGATAGATTAGATAGACAGACAGACAGACACAGAGACAGATTGATGAGAGAGATGGATGAGTGGGTGATTTGATAGATAAATAGATAAAATAGAATAAATAGAAGATAATCTGAGAAAAGGCAGAGCAAAGGAAGAGGTAGGTAAAGGGAGGGAAGGAAAGGAATTACTAGTGCCCTTCATATTATTCCATGTTGTACCAGCCAAATTATGTGCCCCACCCAAACACAAAAATGCCATAAAAGAAGTCTAAAACTGGTTTGTAAAACTGGTGCTTGCCTCAGATACCTACGGCTATATCTAAGCCCTTACCCAGTCATGTTTTACTCTACTTCCTGGCCATCTTCTCTCCAGCCTCCTCATCTCCCCTCTCAATACCTCTCCCACTTTCCAATTCTTGAACTATATAATGAAATCTTGTTCCTAGAAATGTGTCATTCTGTCCCCCTGTGGCTCTACTGACAGTAACTTTCCAAGTTAAAATACCCCTCCATGGTCACTACTTCAATATAATTTCCCCTAACTAAAATATAAAGCAGTTGGGGGCAGAGATTATCTTCACTTTTGTATTTGTAAACCCAGTGCCTGGCACATTTTACACATAGAAAGTATTTAATAAATGTGTTTTCATTCATTCATTCATTCATCCTCTTCCTGTATCTTTCATATCCAGGATTTTTTCCCTAATAACTAGACTTATAAGCTCAGCAGAAAGTTAAAAGAAATGTTTCTTATGGTCCCAAAAGGTGAACAAAGGGTACAGTTGATAACCACTTAGCACTAGAGAGCCAAGTTCTATTCTTTAATAAGCTTAAGTGGTTGCTTCTATCAATCAGTCAACAAGCACTTATTACTTGTAATAGTTGCAGTAATTATTGTATGTTAGGCATTATGTTAAGAGATGCAAAAAAGACAAAAATTGAACTAAGAAGCTTACATTTTATTTACATATATTCACATATGTACATATACATCTATACATGCATGTACATATACCATGTGTATTTATGCATATATCATATGTGTAGATGTTTACATATAAAGTTATATATGCTTACATATATAAACATATATTTATAAACTGATGGCATAGTAAGAATAATAGATACAAAATATTGCCTCTCAATAAATTTCCCACAAATATACATAGTATCAATAGGAAAAAGAACCATAGAAAAAGTTTACTTATAGAGAAACAAATTACCCTTCTTGATCTCATGTTGATCTCACACTGATCCCCCTGGTAACAACATCTCTGAGGAACATGTTATTCAGGGCTCCCTGGGTTGGTTCCTTTCCACACATCAATTCCTGAATGTCATACCTAAAACTCTATTGATCACAAAACCTTCTTGGATCTTCTCCTCACTGCTAGCTATGGTATTTCCCAATGGGCTCAGAGTCCCACTACCAGATGACCAATGAGAGCTCCTCTCAGGGGCGCAGAACAATTCCCTCCTAAGGCATTATGTTCTTCTATAATTGACTCTCTTCTCAATTCAAACTCTTCAAAGAGGTTTCCTACCTTGACTAACTCCTATGGAGGATGAGTCTTACATAAGACAGGCCAGGTAGAGGTGAAGTCAGAGTTAGTTCCAAGTATGGATGGAAGTCAATATAAAGATATGAAAATGAGAGGTGCCGTGTCTTGTGCAAAAACAAAACTAAACTAAACCAAAACTAAAACCCACCAGTTTGATATTGGTGTGGGGAAATAATAATAAGATTAGAAAAGTAGGGTGAGACCAAGTTATAAAGGGCTCTAAAAGCTAAACAGTTGATTCTAGAGAAAGTCATCAGAGTTTATTCTGTAATGAACTTGACATAGACCTGCATGACAGAAGATAATTTGGTAACTATGTAGAGGAGGATTGGAGAAGGGTGAGGCTTGAGAAGGTAAGTAGACCAAATTGGAAGCGATCGCCACAATCCAGATAAAAGATGATCAAAGCCTAAACTAGAAAGGTGGCTCTGTGAGTAGAAATAAGGGAGTGGCTAAAAGAGATATTGCTGAGAGAAAACTGAGAAAATTTGATAATTGATTGAATATGTGGATCAAGGGAGAGTGAGAAATAGAGAATAATGACAAACTTGCAAATCTGGGAGACTGCAAAGATGGTGGTGTCTTGGACAGAAATAGAATTATTTAGAAACTGGAAGCATGGGACAGGAGCCCAGAAAAGGTTCTCTTCAACAGAGAGGAAGTTCATCACAAAGGAAGCTATTTGAGAAGAAATTGTGGTATTCACACATTTTTTTCTGGCTGTTAACAAACTTAAAAACTGGAATTTCCCCTGAAGTAACAGAAGCACACTGGACAACCCCAGGGTCAAGGACTTTGTATACCTTTCAATCGATTTGGAATTATTGCCTAAAAGGTTCTAAATTGTTTATATCTTTGTTCCCACTAGTTCCATTAATGGGTCTACATCCCCAAGGAGATCAAAGACAAAAAGGTCCAATGTACAATGTATGACAAAATATTCATAACAACACCTTTGTGGTAGCAAGGACTTAGAGACATAGTGGGTTCCCATCAATGGGGAAATATCTAAACAAATAAAAACATCTGAATGTGATAGAATATTATTATTCAATAATGATAAATGTGGTCTATAATGATAAATATGAGGAAATCCAAGAAATATGGGAAGATCTTTTTGAACTAATAAAAGCAAAATAAGTCAAACCAGGGGGGAAATCCATATATACAAGGTCCCAAACAACATAAATTAAGCGATCACTCAAAGGAAATTGATTATATAAATGCCCTATATAGATATATAATAAATATGTATTCAAAATTGAATTGAAAAATCATCCCAGTGGGGGATAACTAAGTGGCTCCATGGATTGAGAACCAGGTCTAGAGATAAGAGGTCCTGGTCTGAATGAAGAATATGGTACCATCAACTGAGAAAAGAGAGTAGATTTGGTGGGAAAGATAACAAGGTCTGTTTTATACATGTGAAATACAAATCATATTCTGTTTCTGTTCTTCCTTGCCTCTCTGGGTAATGGTAGGAGGCAGTCTCGGACACTTCCTAGATGTGTGACCATAGGCAAGTCACTTAATCCCCATTGTTTAGTCCTTACTGATCTGTCAATACACAGCATTGATTCTAAGACAGAAGAGCTTAGGGAAAAATGCTCATAGTGAACATCTAATGAAACATGTCTCCTACCATTACACAGACAGATGAAGAAGACAGGGGCAGAATATGATTTTTATTACATTTATCTAAAGCGGACCTTATTATCTTTCCCATTGAACCTACTCCCTCTTTCCAATTTAATTATTTCAGTTGATGGTACCAAATTCTTTCTTGCAATCCTGCAGATTCCCACTTTTGGAACCAACTTCAACCCTATGACCTCCTTCACATCTACCCCTTTCTGTCTGTTCCTCTGGACATTACCTCATTTCACTTCTTTAGCCTTTGGCCTAGACTCTAGCAGTGGCTTCCTTATTGGTCTTCCTATCTCAAATCTTTCCTCTATTTAATACATCTTCCACACAGCTACCAAAGGAATTACCAAAGTAATCTTCTTAAAGTACAAGTGTCACTGAAGGAGCTACTAAATAAACTTAAGTCACATGACCCTGAGCAAGTGACTTAATATTCTGAGCCTCAGTTTCCTTATCTATAAAATGGAAATAATAACAGCATTTATCTTGCCAGGTCATTATGAAGATCAAATGAAAAAATATATGTAAAGTACTTGCAAACTTTTAAATGCTTACCAGCAATTATTGTTTTAGTCTAAACTAATTTTCATTTCTTATGAAATAAAACTGCTGATAATCTTACATAAATAGTATTTATCAGTATTTACAAATAAGCTGGTATTCTAATGGATGCCCTCCTCAACTTCCATGTCTTTCTAATTAGCAAGGAGATTAAATGATTGCTAGTTAAGAAAGTTCCTGAGCTCTTTCAGGCTCTTTATTGTGGCTTCTGTTTTATATCAACACAACTTTTCTAGAAAATGGTAACAGTCAAGGTCAGTGTTGTACTTTACCATTAGCCTTTAACTGTTTTTCAAGATAAAAACTTGTTAAAAGTCAGATCAGAGGTATCAAAATGGCACCTGGGGCCTTATCATTTTTAGTCTCCTTATTTAGTATTTCCTTTGAACTTTGCCCTTGACAGATACTGATCTGACTATGCAGAAACAGCTAACTCATAACTGACAACTAAGTCTGCCATCAGTTGCATTTGGTCTAGTAAGAATTGGTCATTTTTTAAAAAATATGTTGTTTGGTTTGCCACTTTCAGCACTTCTTACTCTTTTCATAATGACAATGTTTATGGCTTAATTGTCTTGCTTTTTACAAGGGAAGAACCAATGGATAAGGGTGAAAGTGGAATGTTATATCTGAAAATGGCTGATGTAAAAACAAAAAATAATTCATTAAAGTCTCCAGAAATGTTGGCTTTGTTGCCACTGCAAGCTTTTCCTGCATCTTACTTTCCAAAATGGTTTTCTTTTTGTTTTTTGTTTTTTTCATTTTTTTATTATCATGGAAAACCCACTTCCATTTTGGTCATTTCGTAAGAGCCAACTCATACAAAAGCTAAACTTCAAAATAAAACCAAATATATACTGCTGTGAAAGACGACTCCAACAGCTCTTTCTTTGCAGGTGGACAGCATTTCCCATCATCAGTCTTTCAGGATTGTCCCAGATCATTGCATTGCAGAAAGTAGCCAAGTTTTCACAGATAATCATCATCCAATATTGCTGTTATTTTATACAGTGTTCTCCCAGTTCTGCTTAGTCCACTCTGTATCAGTTCCTGCAGATCTTTCCAGCTTTTTCTGAAATCATCTTGCTTATCATTCTTATAGTAGCATTAGTAAAGAGTTATTATCACATGTTTATAATATTTGGTTAAATATTACATTTTTATCTGTATATATAACATATCCCTTATGAAGTTTTAAGCTACCTGGGTGTAGTTTCAGATTTGCTTAGCTTTATACTTCTTCTAGTCAAGGTTTATTACACAAAAAAGAAACTCAACAAATATCTTTTCAAAAGTCCTGGAAAGGGATAAGGATCTGAAAGGGTGGTAAGGAGTGAGGTATTATGTAGGCAAACTCATCATAGACTTTAATACTTCATTATTTTTATTGTTTGTTTTCAGCGGGACAATGATATCATGGGGTGATGGCTTGACTCTCTCTCTTGGATTTAAGCGAGGCAGAATTGTACCAAGTGGTCAGCCTCACTTGCTTTTCTAGAATCATCCAAGTCCAGAGGCAAGAAAGTGATTTTAGTACAACAGTGCCCATGGGAGAATGGAGAAAACTATGTTGAAAATTGTGGTCTATGTTGGTAATGAAATACTATTGTGCCCAAATTCTACCACTTCCCTCACATATCAGCCAAGACCTCCTTTTTGAATGTATTTTCTCTCTTGCTCATAAAATGTCATAGGAAGTAGCCGTCTAATACAACCCTTAGAAGAAAGGTATCCCTTGCAGAGCGAGAGGAGCAGAACCAGGAGAACATTGTACACAGAGACTAATACACTGTGGTATAATCGAACGTAATGGACTTCTCCATAAATGGTGGTGTAATGTCCCTGAACAACCTGCAGGGATCTAGGAGAAAAAACACTATCCACAAGCAGAGGACAAACTGTGGGAGTAGAAACACCGAGGAAAAGCAACTGCCTGAATACAGTGGTTGAGGGGACATGACAGAGGAGAGACTCTAAATGAACACTCTAATGCAAATATTATCAACATAGCAATGGGTTCAAATCAAGAAAACATGTAATGCCCAGTGGATTTACACGTCGGCTATGGGGGGTGGGGGGGAGGAAAAGAAAATGATCTATGTCTTTAATGAATAATGCTTGGAAATGATCAAATAAAATATAATTTAAAAAAAGAAAAAAAAAGAAAAAAAACTGAGATCAAGCACCCTCCTACTACATGAGTCTTTACTTGACCTCCCAGTTATTGATTCATTTCTCCCTGTAAAAAAATTACCTATACTTACTTATTTTTGCATATCTTTGCATGTGTATAATATAATTAGAAATTGAATCCTCTGATTCCAAGTACATGTTCTTTCTGATATTTAGGTTTGATGTAAGAAAAGTCTTACTAAAAAAAAAAATTATCCAAGAGTAGAATGGCCACTTTAGGGATAAATGTGTGTCCTCCCTCCAGCCCTATTTTCCACTGAAGGCTGGATGACCACTTCTCAGGATACTAGAGAGAGGATTTTTGAAGAAGGATAGGTTGTATTGATAAATGATCAATAGACATTAATAGGCGCTTTCAAAAGAAGAAATCAAAACTATTAATAGTTACATAGAAATGTTCTAAATCACTATTGATGAGGGAAATGCAAATTAAAAAAAAACTTGGCGGGGGGGCAACAAAGTGACTCAATGGATAGAGAGCCAGGCCTAGAGATGGGTGGACCTGGGTTCAAATATAGCATTGGACACTTCTCTGTGTGACCCTGGGCAAGACATTAAACTCCAATAGCCTAACTTTTAACGTTCATTTGCTTTGGAACCAAAACTCAGTATCAATTCTAAGGCAGAAGGTAAGGGTTTTTAAAAAACTGAGGTACCACCACACACAACTATCAGATTAGCTAAAATTACATAGAAAGAAAATGAAAAATGCTGGAGGGGATATGAAAAAATAGGGAGGCTATTTCACTTTTGGCGGAGTTGTGAAATGGTCCAACCATTATAGAGAACAAGTTGAAACTATTCCCAAAAGAGTATAAAACAATGTGTTCCATCCCTGAACAATCTGCAGAGATCTAAAAAATACTATCCACAAGCAGAGGATAAACTGTGGGAGTAAAAACAATGAGGAAAAACAATTGCCTGACTACAGGGGTGGAGGTGATAGGACTGAGGAGAGACTCTAAATGAACACTCTAATGCAAATACCAACAACATGGAAATGGGTTAGAAACAGGAACACATGTGATAACCAGTGGAATCGTGCGTCGGCTATGGGAGAGGGAAGGGGGGGGGGGAGGAAAAGAAAATGATCTTTGTTTCCAGTGAGTAATGTTTGGAAATGACCAAATAAAATAATGTTTAAAAAAAAAGAAGAAGAAGAAAGGTATCCCTACTATCATATGACTGAAAAGTTATCACCTGCTTCAAGACTTCTGGGATAGAAGTAGAAATGGAATTATCAGAATATTTTTTAAATCCACCAACCACAAGTTAGGGGCTTCTGGTAACATCCAAGGATCTTAGAACTTCTGACCAAATATTTTGTTGAATTTTATTTGTTTGTAACCCAAAAGCACATATGGAGCAGAGGGGTGATAGGACCAGGATTTAACAACTTCTAGTTCTATATCTTATACAGGTGAGTTCTTTATGAATAAAAACATCTGTGATTACTTGCTATATTCTCCAGAGAGAAAGGGAAATAGGCCAAAGAGTGGCAATACAAATTCTGAAAGGAAAGATGAAGCATCTCTCTTAGGGAGCAAGTTTTGGTCAACAAGGCAGCAGCTCATCTCAGGAAATTCCATCATCAGAGTTTCTTTTCTTACTGGAGTGATAAGGATATGGCCATGGCTACATTTACTTGTCAGAGTTGACATCTAAGGACCTGATAAAGTTACCTTGTAGTTTAAAATAACTCACCTACCTTATCAATGAGGCCGGGCTTCCCTTAATTGAAGGAAAGGTTTTTGTCTTGAAATTAGGTACCAGTTAGAGGGTTTTATTGGAGTTTAAAAGGGAAGAAAAGTGATGAAAGATAAAATGGGAAAATATTACCACAGAAGAAGAAAGGGCAAGGCAGGAGTATGCTGAAACCAGCTCATAGCTCTTCAAAAGAGCCAAGTGTTAAATTTTCAGTATGAGCATTCATACATCTGAAATCTACAAACATTATAAATTGGGGATTGATTTATTGTTTTATTTATTGTCAGCATTTAAGAACATGATGTAAAAATATTAGTAATTCAGATTAAACTTATCAATGTGTTGGATGTATATTTTTGTGGGGAAGTTACTTTTTAAACATTTACTAGCATAACCTTGATAGAAAAGCCACCTTTTGCTGAATCATGTAGTAGACTTCCTTCCTTCCTTCCTCTTTCTGCTGTGATGTGAAGATAAGACAATAGAAAACACATTGTTTGGCGCAATGATATTTCTACTAAGTCTATATCTCAAAGTCAGCAAAGAAAGGAGAAAAAGACACTACATATGAAAATGTTTTTATAGCAGCTCTTTTCATCGTAGCAAAGAATTAGAACCTGAAGAGGTATTCATCCATTGGGGGAAAGCTTGAACAAGTTGTGGGATCTGAATGTGATAGAGTACTATTATGTTAGAAAAAAAGCAATGAAAAAGACAGTATTGGACAAACAGAGGAAGACTTCTATAAACTGATGCAAAGTAAAGTGAGTAAGATTAGGAAAACAATTTATGCAATAACAAAATTGTAAAGACAAACAAGAAAGACTTAGATATTTTAGTCAACATAATAGTCAAATCCAGTTCCCCAAGGGCTCATGATGAAATCTGCTACCCCTCTCTAGATAGAAAGTTGATGGACTCAGAGTTCAGACTGAAGCATAATTGTTTTGGATACGTCTAATATGGGAATTTATTTTGATTGGCTATACATAGTTGGAGATTTTTATTTGTAGATTAAAATTCCCCTGTACCTCTCTCTCTCTGTCTCCCTCCCCTCTCTGCACTAGAGAAATCATCATTTGACTCTGTATGTGTGTGTGTATGTGAGATAGAAATCAAAGAATACTAGTTCAAATCCTGCTGTGCTACTTATTATACCTCTGTAACTTTTGGAAGTTCACTTGGGTCTCATTTACCTAATCTGTAAACTGAAGTGTTGGCCTTGATGTCCTCTAAAATCCCTTCTAGCTATAAATATATTACCCTATTATGCTTTGATCACCTAGCACAAGACTAGAAACCAGTTGAGAGATTAATCAAAGATGTATTCTGCTCCATCAGAGAATCAAGTATGTCTTTATCTCTCTGGTGGCCATGATAACAATAATAGCTATCATAGGATGCCCATATGAAAGAAGGAGCTGTGCTCTATGAGCAAAGCAGAATTACAGTAACTTAAAAGAAACAAGCAATGCACAAATTTAGAGACATCTCCATTCCAAATGTTCATATGGGCTATCTGTGCCTGTTCTCTGATAAAGCCTTCTGAGTTTGCATTGGTCTGATCAGCCAGTTGGGCACCCTGTACATTGATCTCTACATAGTGATGTCATTTTGGTCCTCTTACAATATGAAGGACAATAACCAACCAACCAACAGCTCTCTCATTTATAGAGCTCCAAGATTTATACAATGCTTTACAGATATTGCCTCTTAAGAGTGTTAGATTTAAAATGGTTGAAGGCCTTAAACTGTAACAGTTAAAAGAGTGATGTTGTAAACTGTAGTGAGTTAAAATGGTAGAAGATATAAATTGTGATAGATATAAGAGAGGGTGAGTAAATTTGACTGCAGAAAATATGTTTCACTACAGTGTCTTGGTTTTTAAATCAAATATAAGGTGGTCGCCAGGGAAATATTCCCAATTATTCAAATACCCAAGTCAACTGGGTTTTATAGAGATTTTAATTAATACAAATGTGGAATTAAAGAAAAGAGAGAAAGAGAGAAAAAGGAAATAAATATGAAGGGCCTTAAGCCAACATGGCCTAGACCTGAGTCTTAAGAGAGAGAGATCAGTCAGTCAGTCTTTTAACACTCACCACAAGGTCTGTCTAAGCAAGGATTCTAGTGACACCAGGCCAGCATCATCTCAGCTGCTTTCACCAGCTCCCTCCTCCATCTGAATATTTCAGAATCAGTCCTTCCTCAATCTGAATGTTTCAGAATGACCTCCAGCTCTTCTGGCAAGCTCTTATTTTTAAGGGCAAAATCTCCTATGTCACCTCCCTAAGTTCTTCCATCTACCAATCACTGTAGATGTTTTCCAAAAGACAGCCCATTTTGAATTCACAGCTGAGTAGATTAATCTCTTTAGTAAGTCAGAGAAAAATGCTGCTGTGTCAACTAATTTCATTAAGAGAAAACCTCTGAGTAAGTTTTCACCTTTTAGGTCTAAGTAGTTTACAAGTTGCCCCACCTTTATAGGCACCTAGCATCCCATTGTATCAATTCCAAAAACAGCCATGGCTCAAAGAACTCCTTTCCTTTATAAGTATGGTTTTCAAGTACTTTCATTGTTTAGCAAGGAGTTTTCTGCCCTAAAGAGGTCTTAAGTAGGGGTGGAGTAGGGATATTCCCATAGCAAGGAGTTTTCACATTCAAGTAGAGTTCTCACTATCTGGTAGGGAATTGGAGGATTCCTCAATGTGGAATAAAATTTTTAACATTCATAAGTCTGTGAAATTTTAAGGTTTACAAAAGTCTCACAGCAACCTTGGGGGCTAGGTACTGTTATTATCCTTAATTTACAGAGGAGGAAACTGAGACTGAGAAAGTTTAAGTTCTGTGCCCAGGATCACCCATTTAATAGATATCTGAAGAGGTATTTAATTTATTATCCAGAAACATATTCATCCCCTCTTCCTTTGCCAGTCTCCATGTCCCTGGTGAGAGGGTAGGTCTCAGATTAAGCCTTTCCCTTAACAGTAATGATTTATCTCATGCTAGTTGGGCAACAGGTGGTACAGTGAATAAGCCTGTAGTCCGTTTTTCCTGAGTTCAAATCTGGCCTCAGACACTCACTAACTGGGTGACCCCAGGGGAAGTAATTTAATCCTGTTTTCCTCCTTTTCCTCACCTATAAAATGAGCTAGAGAAGGAAATGACAAACCATTCAAGTATATTTGCTAAGAAAACCCCAAATGAAGTCACATAGAGTTGGACACAAGTGAAATAACAGAAAAACAACAAAAAGGTTCAAATGAACCAAGTAAATAAAGGCTTATTGCTTTCAGCATTTTCTGGTTTGTCTGTTTCTTCTGGGCTTCTCTGAACTTTCTAAGTCCCAAAAGGCAGCTCCAATGACCTGAAATCATTATATTATTAATATAACACTAGAAAGTCCTAGAATAATTCTAGTACAGTGGTACCTTGATACAGGAACACCTTAAGTCATGAGCAGTCACTACTGGGATTTTTGCTTTAAGTCTTGAGTGGATACTTGAATCATAAGCTTCCACCCATGGGAGGAGCCCGAGGTGGGTGAGGTAATCAGTACAAGTGAGATTAAGGAAATGTTGAGGATTTAGGAAAAAATTAAACACTTTATTGAAAAGACACACCCAGAAAAAGTTGCAATGGGTCATACATTGGAGCTGTGTGAAGACACTTGTTTCATACATTATCAAAATGTTCTGAAAGGGAGGAAGAAATAAACTTCCAAGGAAAGGTTCTTGTTGAAACGGCATCTAAGTGGAATTGAGGAAAGTGTGGCAAAACAGCCAAAATTCAATGAAGAAGATGGTGATAATTAATTAAAGTTTAAACATAGTAATTAAGTTTAGCAATAAAGTTATATATCATAAATAATGTGTCAGGTCTATTTTGCATTTAAATGTAGTGTTATGTGTATAGAGAGTAAGTCATGTTAAGCGATAGCCCATGTAATGACAGCCTTCCCCTCCAGCATCTCGACCTGACCTTGAAGGCAAATAACATTTCATAAGCAAGTTTATTTCTTCATCTTCTTTCTTGTTATCTGTAAATATATTTACTTGTTATTTATAAAGTACAATTTTGTATTTAAAAGCATATAAAACAAAAAATTTGTGTAGTTTTTTTTGGAGCCAGAATGGATTAATTGCATTTCCATTAATTTAGATGGGGAAATTTGATTTGACATATGAGCAAATTGAGTTATGAGCTTGGCCATGGAACAAATTAAACTCATGTGTCGAGTTATCACTATGAATAAAAAAACAGGGAGAATTTTATTATCCGGCTCTGATACTTAGTAACCATATGACCCTGGACAAGTCCCTTATCCATCCTGAATGTCAGGTCCTAGATGTATAAAATGGTGTTCTCCTTCCCTTTCAGAGATGTTATGAGGAAGGCATTTTGTAAAGCATTATAAAAGTATGAGCTATTAATTTTATATTACTTTATATATTGCAATAACAATTATTTTCATGCACTTAAAGTAGTTTGGATTGTGGGAGCTCCAGTAGAAGCATGTACAATTTTTTAAGCCACTTAATACTGCCAGTCATTATGCTAAGCCACACAGTATATCTTAGTTGGAAATGACTACTTGCAAGCTGGAATTTTCTTGTATTTCCCAGACAAAACACTACCCACTCCCAATTGCTATTCAGACACTGTTCCACTGCCGATAATCTGCACAACTAAACCCGTGGGTGTAGCAAAACAGAAAGAAAACCTTGCCTTGATGGGTGAAAAGGATTGCTCTGCCAGAGCTGAGTGTGTCTGGGGTTTTCATATATTATTTCACTTCTCCAAAATGGTATTTAAGAGAAAACAAGCAAACTTTTCTTCTAACATGATTTCCGCCCAGCTGGGGTGGTGAGATAAGAAAGCAGAGAATCAGAATTTTTTTCTCTAGGTGAATTTTAAGAAGGTCATTTTGATGATGTTGTTTGTATTTGGGATCCTGTCAAACCTTGCCTCAATCCCAGCCCAGCCCACCCCCAAGAAAAAGAGGTTTGGTAATATGTCACCTTCCCAGATTACAATCTATGCTTAATTCCAGTGGGAGAAGAGGGAAGGAGAGAAGAGAGAAAGGAGCTTGCGGTAAAGGAAAAGAGATAAGAGAGGAAATGGAGGGAAGTCAGGGAGTTTTGATAAAGGAAGGGGGAAAGTAGATGTAAAAAGGATAGTAGGACAAAGAGGAAGAGGGAGTTTAAGGAGAATGTTTGAGAAGAGAAAGAAAAAGAGAATGAGTGATGAGAAAAGGAAAGAAGCCAGAAAATAGGAGGAGAAAGAAGAAAGACAAAGGGAATCACTTTTCTCAAACATCACCCTGCCTGTACTTTAAATAAACATAAGAAATCTCAGTCTCTAATGTAATTTTTCCCTTAATAGGAAAGGAAAAACTCATTATAAAAGAAAGGCAGCATCAGTCACCACTCATCTGTAACATTACTAGAATAAACTATCTCTTTTTCCTTTCCCTAAGTGAATGAAGGCTGAGCTTCTGGGCTAAAATTTCCCTGCAGATCAAGTCTGCTTCTAATTGAATGGGTATTGCTTATTCATTCTTCTCCTCCCAGTGTCTCAATAAACATGGTCGCTCTGCCTTGGCCCCCAAATTGCATCCAGCATTTGAGGCAACTTGAAAAAGGCAGATCTGCTGTTCTATGACTATGCAACCTGACTTGTTTTCCAAAGAGCTCATTTAGAATGCCAAGGTCCAGAAAAGGTGACTGGTATGGCAAGAAGAATGTCAAATCCTCTATAACACACTGGGATGACTGCTCTGGAGTCCCAGGGAAGTAATTCCATCACAACCAAATGATTAGAGATGATTTCCATTAATACAAAGTGCTTCCTATAGGAAAAGGCCTTTGTTAACAGAATACCTTCTGCAGAGGCAATAAAATATGCTGGGGAAAGCATTGAATTTACTTTTAGAAGACTGGCTTCAGGTCCAAGGGACACAATCTAGTTTTGTGACCGTGGGCAAGGCATTTAAGTTCTTGGAACCTTAGTGTCTTTGCCCCTGAAATAGAAACACGAATGTCTCAAATAAGAAAGCATATATAAAATTCTTGCTAATACTTGAGTCAGATCCTAACTTCTGACACTAATTTCAATCTCAGGGGACTATCTCTCAATTCAGTGCCTTGTGCCCAATGTCTACCCTGAAAAACTTCAGAATATGGTTTGTGACTCTCAAAAGTTATCAACAAATAATAATAACTCATATATTGCCAATCATTAAGATCACCATTTCTTTTTCTAGTAATTCACTTTCTTGTTCATTTTCTCCTTGTGAGAATCCAAATATAAACAGGAAAAATTTCTAGAGTTTGGGGTGAAGGACGTGGTCATGGGGAAGAGGGAAGCATAGGGATTAAACTAACAACTAAAGATATTTAAATTGAACCATAGTTAAATTAAATATATACAGTTTAGAGACTTTGAAATACAAAATTACTCTTGATAGAAGATAAAGTTGTCACCCCCCCAACACCAAAAAGAAATATGTATGGCATTAATTTAGGACCCAGTAACTAAAAAACTATAATAATGTTATTGAAGAATGGGATCTAGAAACAGAAAGACGAGTTCAATTTCAACTTCAGACAAATTATTTAAGTAGACAAGTCACTTAAATTCTGTTTGCCACATTTTTTCCTCATCTATAA
The DNA here is from genome assembly GCF_027887165.1 of Monodelphis domestica. Classification (NCBI taxonomy): domain Eukaryota; kingdom Metazoa; phylum Chordata; class Mammalia; order Didelphimorphia; family Didelphidae; genus Monodelphis; species Monodelphis domestica. The sequence goes on along the minus strand of NC_077228.1, from coordinate 63,032,655 downwards.
AAAAAAGAGATAATAATGGCACCAAACTCTCAGGGTTGTTGTGAAAATCAAATGAGATAATAATTGCAATGCCCTTTGCAAACCTTAAGGCTCTGCTATTATTATCATTAAAAATAAATCAAAGCTGAACATGGCAGAAAGAGTTTATTAAGGAAATTCATAATATACATAGAATTATAGGGGCATTATCTGATTAAGAGGAAAATCTATTTTCAAGATGCCTCAAGTATTTTGGAGGCACCTATTTGAATACAAGTAATTTGATATGTGAATTATAAATCATTTAAATCTATTCTTTAGATTCTCTTAGGAAACCAGACTAGTAAAAATCGTTGGTCTTCTTCAAGTTGCTATACATACTGTAAAGCAGTAAAACTACATTCTTTAAACAAAATACCCTATAATTCAGTTTGGTTTTTTACCATTTCAATCTGGCTTTTGACCAAGGCATCTAAATCACCATTTATATGATTTTTAAGGCTTTAGTTCTCATTAGTTGGCATTAATTTACTCTATCATTACCTTCAGCTATGCCTTTCTTCTTCCAGGGAAAATCTTTGTTTTGGTCTGGTGAGAATCAAACTACCATGAAAATGTCTGATTAAACAAAAGCAAGGTCTTTATGTGGCTATGTCATATGAGCAAAACTGCCCAAAGAGGAAAATGGGATTATGAAAAAGGGTTATGACTTGCAATAGCCCCCTAGAAATAAGGAAATACAGATATTACTAAGTAGGAAACAAAAGGCTAAGTTAAGAAGGCTATGAGAGAAATCCAGAGAGGAATGGGGAACCAGAGCTGAGAAAAGCAGGACTCTCACTGAGATCCATAAGCTAGGCTCTAATAATGTCTATGGCCCATTTTTCACAGCCAACATTTGATCTTCTGTGGGTTGATAAAGCAGCATCTTCCACCCACTGGCACCTCTGCTATCTCACACACCTGTGCTAGGAATGGAGCTCAGGCAGTCTTGTTATATCTAAGAGATGAGCTCTATGCATAACTTGTGAGAGATCTGGAGTCTTTTATGCCTGTTTCTAACCCCATATGTCTCTACCCTATTTCTATCTTGCCCAGATTCCTAAATATAATCCCTTTTAAGTCCATTCAGAGCTGGGTCTTCAATAAGACAAAGACAAGTATTTTTTAGTGTTTCATGGTCCTGTACTGGCTGATTCATGTATACCTTAGATAATAAAGACATATAAAAAGGTCAGTAAGTCAACATTTATCAAGTACCTACTATGTGCTAGACATCATCTTAAATGTTGGAATACAAAGAAGGGGGAGCACTAGTCTCAGCTCTCAAGAAACAGTAAATGAAGGGGATAACATGTAAACAATTTGTGCAAATGAACTAAATATGGGATAAATTGGAAGCAATTAAGAGATGAAAGGCACTAGAATTATGGGGGATTGGGAATTCAGAAAAGTTTCTTATAGAAGATTGACTTGAAGAAAGCCAATAAAGCCAGAAGGCAATGAGGAGGAGGAAGAGGCTCCAGAACTGGGAGACAGTCAGAGACATCTAACTGAATGGATGCCCCCAACATCATCCTCTACAGACATCTCCCCAACCTAACAGCTATAGAAGGAGAAAAATATGGATTCCCCAAGATGTTAATGAGGCAATGTCCTCCATCCCATAAAATATCAAGTACCCTATGAGACTGTCTCACTACCATCATTCATATGATACCAGATGAACAGAAAAAGTACTTGTCTATGGGGCAAATAAATATTTGTTATAAGTGGACATTGCTCTAGTATGTAATGGCTAAAGGTCTTTAAATATTTCCTAGTTAATTCAAATTAAAGTAGTTAGGAGTAGAAGGTGTAGTAACAGAAGGATATTGAATTAGCTGATTTCAAAAAACTTCTATTTGTCCTTTTGTCTGTTTGTCTTTCATGATTTTATTATTGTTATTTTATTTTTACAAAAGGATAAATGAATATCCAGTGAGATGTATGATTAATTAAATTAAAATTAATAAAAAGTTAAAAGGTTATTATTTTGAATATATTTAAATTAGTAATTATTAATATTTTTGCATTTAGAGTTCAGATATCACTTTCCATTGATTCCATTTGATCTTTATTTTTTACATCTCACTCTTTCCTTCCCATACTATGCATTCCAATTGTACAAATGAAAATTTTCTACCTTTGGACTTTATCCTTCATAAGTCCTTCACTATTTACCAGAATTCCTCTCCTCTCTCTACCACTTTGCATGGTCACATTTGTATATAGTTCGATATCTCTGCCCTCTCTTTCTCTTTTTTATCAAGAATGCGGTCAACTTAGGTAGGTTTTACTCTAGTTTTTATTTTAATAAATCTTACAAATATAATACTTGAATTATTGTATATTAACTTCATTTCTCATGCAGTCAACAAGTATAGCTTCTGATAGTTATCACTTGAGTAAGAGGGTGTGTCGTTTTGAAATCAAGTTGTTCCATGATGGGATAGATCTGAATTGTACTATTTTCTTCAATACCACCATCTTGGTCCAGACATTATCAAAACTCCTCTAAAACCTGACCCATTCATACTTTTCCAGTCCTCTTATACCTTATTCCCCTCCATAGACTTTATAATCCAGCTACACTGACTCCTTTGTTACCTATTCCATAAGAGACTGTCTTGTCACAAATATTTTCACTGGCTATCTTCCATGCCTGGAATTATCTCCCTTCTCATTACCACCTCTAGCTTTATTCACATCCCATCTAAAATTCTACTTTTTACAAGAAGTCTTTCCTAATTCCCATTGCTGCTAGCTCCTACTCGCTGTTGATTTCCTCAAATTTATCCTGTATATATCTTGTTTGTACATAGTTGTCTTCCTGTTGTGTCACCATTAGACTATGAACTACTCAAGAGCAAGAACTGTCACTTGGAAAAAACTGGGAATATGTTGTTTCATATTATATACAAAGACAATGTCAAAATGGGTACATGACTCAGACATAAGGGATATCATAAATTAAAGAAACACAGAAAATATTACCTGTCAGATTTATGGATAAGGGAAGAGTTTATGACTAAATAAGAGAGAGAGAGAGAGAGAGAGAGAGAGAGAGAGAGAGAGAGAGAGAGAGAGAATCACAGCAGATAAAATTTCTATTACATTTAATTAAAAAGATTGACACAAATAAAACCAATGCAGCCAAAATTATAAGGACAGCAAAAAAGTGGAGGAAGGGATGAATATACAGCAAATTTCTCTGATAATGATCTCATTTTTTCAAATATATAGGAACCAAGACAAATTTATTAAAATGGGTCATTCTTCAATTGGTAAATTGTCAAAAGATATTATTAACACATAGTTTTCTGAGGAAGAAATCAAAGCTAGCAATAGTCACATAAAAATACTCTCAATCATGATTTATTAGAGAAATGCAAATTAAAACAACTCTGAGGTACCACATCATGCCTATCAGATTGGTTAAATGGCATAGAAAAGGAAAATAACAGATGCTGGAAGGGATATGGAAAAAATAAATATACTAATGCAATCTTAGTAGAGTTGTAAACTATTCCAACCATTCTGGACAATAATTTGGAACTGTGCCTAAAGGATTAAAAAATTATACATACCCTTTAACCCAGTAATGCTACTATTAAGTCTCCACTCATAATAGAACAAAGACAGATGAAAAGGACCCATATGTAAGAAAATATTTGTAGCAGTTCATTTTGTGGTAGCAAAGAATTGGAAATTGAAGGGATTCCTGTCAATGAGGGAAAGACTAAAGTTATAGTATTTCATTGTGATGGAGTACTATTATGCTATAAGAAATGATGAACAAGATGCTTTCAGAAAAAAATGAGAAAACCTATATGAACAGATGTGAAATGAAGTGAACAGAAACAGGAGTAAGAACATTGTCCCTAGTAAGCAATATTGTAAACAAAATCAACAATGAAAGACTTGGCTACTCTGATCAATACAATGATTCATGAAGATTTCAAAGGACTCGTTATTAAAAATGCTATCTACCTTTAGGAAAATAAATAATGACATGGAGTGCAATTTAAAGCATATTTTTGCACTTTATTTTTCTTGGGGTTTTTTGCATGATCAATATCGGCATATGTTTTGTATGACTTCACACATACAATACAGATCATATTGCTTGCCTTCTCAATAGGTGGGGAAGCATTGGAGGAAAGAAGAGAATTTTTTTGGAAATCAAAATTTATTTTTAAATCAATGTTTTTTAAAAAAAGAACAGGACTTGATTTTTGCCTTTCTTTAAATTCTTCAGTACTTAAAGGCTAGGTTCCACAGTGGATAGAGCATTGGGCCTGGAGTCAAGATCTTAGTCAATATTTGATCTCAGATGCTTATTAGTTAATTGTGTTATCCTGGGCAAATCATTTAACTTCTTTCTCCTTCTTTCTCCCTCAATTTTCTCAACTCAGTAGCACCAACCTCCCTGGGTTGTTTTAAGGATCAAATAAAATAAAATTCGTAAAGCACTGAGTACTTGGCACATAGTAGTCATTATTTAAGTGCTAGATATTCATGCAAACAGCTTTCATGTTTTCCCCACAAACTGTGAGCTCAAAAGCAAGTACTACATTTTTCTCTTCCTTTATATTCCCCAGCACTAAGCATGGTTCCTGACATATAGTAAGTGCTTAATAAATGCTTGAATGATGGATTGAAATTTAATAAAGCACCACAGTATACAAGGAGGAAAAAGCAAATGTCAAACAATAACCCAAAGTAAAATAAAGACGGGCAGACTGAAATTGGTAAAGAATGAGAGGGAGATTCTGGAATAGAGATTCTAACAGGCAATTCTGATCTAAGGAAGGGAAGGGACAGTTTTTTTGGTTTTTTTTTTTTTTGGTTTTTTTTTATTGAGGATACAAACAGTTGGGCAGCAGAGAATGTCCTAGGTGGAAAAGTCATTGGGAAGAGTATAATCTATCTTTCCTGGGGCTATCAAAATCCAAATTTCCCCTTGAGTCAAGGATAGGCAAGACCATGATTCTGGGTTCAATATTTTAGTATTTTATGATTGCATTTTTTACATGATTCAATTGCACTGGGAAAAAAATTTATTGGAAGCTTACTCTGTTCAATAGACTATTCAATGCTCTCTGCCCTAAAGTGGCTAAGATAAGAGGTGTGTGTGTGTGTGTGTGTGTGTGTGTGTGTGTGTGTGTGTGTGTGTGTGTGTGTAAGATGTGGCTTACACATATAGCACAGAATAACAGAATTTAAGAGTTAGAAAAGACTTCAGTGAGCAGCTAGTCCAACCCATACTTGAAAAAGAAAATCTTCTACAATATACACAATAGTGGTCATCCAGTCTTTTTCAGCAAAGGGGATCTGATAGCTCTAGAGGAAACTCATTCCATTTTTGGATAGCTTGACATTAAGTCTAAATTTGCCTATTGGCATTTTTCCCCCTCTGAAGCCAGGCAGAATACGTTTATTTCTCCTTCCTTTTGACAGTTTTTCAAATACTTGAAGACAGTTACTATGTTCTCTTTTAAGTTCCTGCTTTTCCAAGCAAGACACAGGTCTTTCAACTAATCCTCAAATGGTATGAACTCAAAGCCTGTCTTCAGTTCCCAGACATCTCCTCCTCATACAAGCTACATCCTAGCTATCATCCTCCTCTCCTCACAACAGCAATTGAAAGCTACTGCTAAGACTCCTGATTTGGCTAAGTGAGCTTTTATTTTTTTTCACTTTCACATCTTGTTGGGAATTATACCCTACACTAAATCAATGTGTTCTTCCCTCACATCCCTTCTAGCTACCTTGTATGAATTGTTCTTCTCTATTAAATTGCAGGGTCTGTAAGAGCAGAAACTGTCTTGTTTCTTTGTGTTCATATGTCTGGTGCTTAAGATAGTGCCTGACACATTGGAAATATTTAATAAATGCTTTGTCTGTTTATCTATCTATCCATCTATCATCATTATCCTAGATGCCCTCCTCTATACATTTTCCTGTTTATAGAGCAGGTGAAGGGATGGATGCTCACTGACCGAAGAACTACTTACATTTTAGCGATAGATTAACACCCTCACTATTCTGCCATAATTCAAATGGTATTCTTATTGATCTACTTATTATTCAATTATTTGACCAAGTTTGGACTCACGTCTTCCAGACTTCAAGCCCATTGCTCTATCCTCTGGGCCATCTAGCCTTCTAAGTGTTGAGGAAAATAAAGAAAGGCAGCAAAGTTGAAGCAACATAATACCTATATGTTTTATCTTTCTATTTCCATTTGGCTTTTCCCTTGACTTTAAAACACAGCCATAGAGAACACATTTTTATCTTCTCTTCCAAATCTGACCCATAAAATCAATTGGTTAGTTTGTGTTGTTCGTGGCCAGCATCATGGTTTCAAATGCATAAATTGGCCAGGTGCTTGATCTGTTACACACTCATAAAATGCACCCCCAACCCTGACAGACCATTTAGTCTGACCAGCTGTTTTGCAAATGTGTGCTACTGATTACAAGGAAAACTGAGTAAGAAAGAAATGGCCCCATCATCACTCCTGGAAAAATGCTGTCATTCTAATTTATTTACAAAGGAGATGACTGCATGACAGATGAAAAGAGAGGAGAACCTGGAGTGGAGAGAACTGGCTTCAAATTCCAGACCACACATTTCCTATCTGTGCCAGCAACATTGAGAGCTCATCCCAGGTAGTCAGGAGACCTCAGTAGAATACTATAGGTATAAAGACTAGACTATATTGTTCAGTACACTAACATGAAACCAATGGCAGACAGCTGTGCAACAGGCATCTTCTATTTTCTTCCTATAAACCATGAAATATACTTTCTAGTATGTATGTACACTTAGAGTAATCATTTTTAATTAATGCTCTTAAGTATATATACATGAATTTCTATGAAAATTATTTTTTCCTCTCTCAAGGTGCACTAGGCCACTATCATTGCTCTTGAGACCATAATTTATAATTTATATGCAACTGATAATGGGAATACAGGTGTTGATCACTTTTTAATGCCTTTCTGTTACTTGCTCTGAGAAATAAACATATAAATTGACTCATTTTCTCCTGGCTACAGTCATATTTCTTGTTTTATGAACCTGAAAGACTGCTATTTTTCTCTCCTTCCCCTCTTGAGGCTCTCAATTATCTCTTATATATAATATACATTGTCCTTCTGTATGTATGTATCCTCTCTTCTTCCCAATTCTCTCCAATATCCTACTCCTATGATATGATATCCTAATAGAATGATATCTGAATTTTGGTCCCTAGTTTCTTGCTAAATTTAATCCTTGTTTCTCTTGAGATATAATGAATATACACAAAAATTTTTCTTTAAAAATTAAATTATTTATTTACAAAGACTGTGAAGATAATAGATAAAAATATAGAAATTATCTTATTAAAATTTTCAGTGTAGGCATACCAGCAAAAATGACCAAGTTGGCAGAACCAATAACAAGGACAAGGTAAACGAGGTACTTCTCTCATGAATATAGCTATCGGGCACAACAAAATTGGGCAGCCATTATCCTAAGACACCAAACCATTTAAATGGAGACAAGTAAAATACTATATGATACAATACAAAACAATAAAAATACACCTCTATTAAGGGCCTACTATGTGTTGGGCACTGGGCTAATCACTAGGAACTAGGAAAATGAGAAAGGTAAAGACAATCTCTTCCCTCAAGAAGCTCACTTACCGTCTAATGGCAGAAGGCAATATACAAAAGGATGCTTAAAATTAAAAGGGTTGGGGAAGGGGTGAGGAGTTGGGAAGGGAATGATGTTGGTGGAGTCAAAAATAGAGCAGCTGGTGGAAAATAAATAGATAACTGGAAATTTTGAGCCCTTTATAAATGAATAAAGGGAATAATTCGGGAGGGGGAGATTCAATTTTATATTCTTCCCTGGAGAGCATAATAGCTCATTATGGCATTGTAAAATGACACTGGGAAAAAAGAAAACAAGAATAATAACTAATATTTCCATGGAGTTTACTATGTGCCAGGCACTGTGTCAAGTGCATTATAATTATCTCATTTGATCCTGACAGCAACCCTGTCTACTGTGGCACCTAGCTATAGACAATCATAAAAGCAGCAACCAGACTCTCTCCATATGCCTTCTATGATAAAATGCATCTGTTAGACATTATAATAGAGGAAAAGCAGATCCAACATGCTGGAAGAGCAACTCAAGAGGCAGAAGGGCAAGAAGGACAAAGAATTCCAGAGAAGGAACAGAAGAACTGAGAAGATCCAAGCAGTTATTTCAATTTTCTTTGGGAACTCCTTCAGAGAGGTTGGTCTGAGAGAACCTCTGAGCTTGATCATCCTTCTGTAAATCTAGATCCCCTGAATCCACTGGAAGATAACAGGAGTGGACAGGACTTCATCATAAAGTCATCCACTCAAGGAAGATTTCCTCTTTATCCTTCTAAAGTGGTCCTTGTGAACTTCATATTATAAATAGGACAGATAGAAGTCAGGACAGCTCTCACAACTGACCCTTCAGGATTTGGGGAGGGGGTCAGTTGTTAGTCTCTTAAGGACTTCCTACATCCCACTTTCCCATTGCCTTACCCAACAATCCTATTTATCCTATCTTATGTGTGTTCCTTAAGAATAAATAGCTGGGGGGCAGCTGAGTAGCTCAGTGGATTGAGAACAGGTCTAGAGATGGGAGGTCCTAGGTTCAAATCTGACCTCAGCCACTTCCTAGCTGTGTGACCCTAGGCAAGTCACTTGACCCCCATTGCCTAGCCTTTACCATTCTTCTGCCTTGGAGCCAATACATAGTATTGACTCCAAGACGGAAGGTAAGGGTTTTTATTTTTAAAAAAAAAGAATAAATAGCTGTTTCTTTAGATCAAGTGCCTGCCTCATAATATCTAGGTAGAGGGACATGAAGCTTGGGGAGAAGAGCTACACTTTCTCCTCAAGGAGGGAGAATCAGTTCAGTCTTGGACCTTACTTTCAACCCAGTCTCAAAAGGAATATAGTGTTTAACTCTGAAGACAACTAGTGTGAGTTTTACTAAGGAAAGAGGGGAGAAACAATTTATCCCCCCTCTCCACCTTCTGGTTCTATTCCATCTCTCTCACAGTCTGGCCTCAAACATAGCTGGTGGCTCCATTCCCTCATCCATTACAACCTCTATGCATATCCTCCATCATAAAGAATAACTCTCAGAAGAGAGAATATACAAGGAGAAGAAGGTGATCAATTGTATCAGTGACGGCAGAGAAGTCAAGAAAGATAAGGAATGAGAGAATATGCTCCAAATCTCTAATGGTATAAAAAAAGGCAAAAGGAAGCAATTCTGTGGTTTCACCTTACATCATTCAAATGGCAAGTTAACAAAAAAAAATGGGAATTTCAGGTGAACCCAGAGTCTTTAACCATTGTGTGATTGTGTGTGCGAGAGTGTGTATGTGTGAGTGTGTGTGATATGGATTCCTTCAGCAGTCCTATAAAGCCTAGGAATCCTTTAAAAAAAATAATGACTCTTGGTTTGTTCTATGAATGACCAAGATTTCTTATCTGCCAGGAGCAAGGCCATGGATGACCAATGTTAACAGGTTTTCTTTCTTTCATAAAAAAAAAGTTTTATGAAAACCTTGTTTTATATCCCTTGTTACAAAGTACTATAAAACAAAACAGATCAATACAAATGCCATGTCTGATACTGCATGCTTCATTATTCACTTCTAATTCACCTTTCTGCCATGAGGAAGGAGATATATTTGACTTTAGGTCCATTGTAGTTATAATTGATGCCTTGTATTTACTAGGATTCTAATATCTTTTAATTCTCTTTTCCTTTGGGTTTTGTGATCATTCTGTACATTTTTCTGATGATTCTTCCTACTTTACTTTGCATCAATGCATACAAATCTTCCCAGGTTTCTCTGATTTTATCCTATCAATTCTTACAAAGCAATAATATTATACTACAGTCATATTGCACAATTTCTTCAACCACTTCTCAGTTTCAGGAGTCTAATAGGTTTGCAGTTTTCTTGCTGCCATAAATATTTTCATATGCCTAGGAGGATGGCCTCTATATCTGATCTTTAGTGGTCCTATAACTATATCCATTTCCATGATTTCTTTAAACTAGGTCTAAAGTGTTTCCCAGAACACCCATGTGTTTTTCACCTACAAACAGGTAAACCAGACTGAGGACTCCTGTTCAAAGAAAGATTCCCTAGAGCACCATAGCCTGGATATATCAAAACTATCTGAGGCATTGGTCTGCACTTCTCTCCTCAAGGGGAAGTTTCTACATGAAAAACTAATAGTCCCACAGGGACAACATTAGTCTTCCTTACATCATGCTGAAATAAATAAGGGGCACATTGCTGATGAAAAGATTCAAACATTAGCTCATGTGTCAGGCTTAAGGACTGCATAAAGTTTCATAAACAGAAAACCAGTAGAGAAACCCTAACTTGGGCAGCATGTCAAAGACTGGGTAGATTCATGGTCTTTTTTCGCAGGTAGAGGACACTGTGGAATAGAAAGGATTAATTTCAGACCAAATGGAAGGAGAGGGGCAGAAACACGAGACATAAGTTTCTTTGGGTCTTGAAAGCCCTTGACCCTCCCCATCCCTCAACACTAACACACAAACCATTTCTGTTTTTTTCTGACTTCTCCACAGCACGAGAGACATTGTGGTACAAGCAGGGGGGAAATTGGCCTGCCTTTCACTGAAAAGAAACCCACTGCCCTTAGCAAGGTAAAAACCACTTATGCTGACTTTTCTTCAACATGCATGCTTGCAAGCTGAGCTACGTGGTTGTGAGTGCAATGGAATCCACATAAGTCATGGGGAACCCAGTCAAATATGTGCAATTTCTTCCTAATGTCATCTCAAAAAGAGAAACAGGTGGGTGCTGAATCAGGCAAAACCTCTATCCCTCACATGACAACATCAACTTCATTATTTGTCCCCCTATTCCCACCCCACCCCTAATCATCTAGATGACCTGGTGGATTGAGACTGGCCCCAGAGGCAGAACAATGAGTTCAAATTCAGCCTCTTCTAGTTCTGTGGACCTGGACAAATCATTTAACTACAGTATGCCTCAGGTTCCTCAACTGAAAATTTGAGATCATAATAACACTTACCAACCAAGGGCTGTTATTAGGACCAGATGAGATCTTTGTAAAAAACTTGACTGAGTGCTTGGCACATATTGGCTCTGACTTAGTATTTGTTCTTGGATTATTTATTCCTCATTCAGTCAAAAATAAATGAAAGAATTTTTATATGTCAGTGGTGGGCAGGTAGGTGGCATAGTGGATAGAGTAGATAGAAGACTAGAGTCTGGAAGATTCACCTTCCTCAATTCAAATCAAGCCCCAGATACTTACTATGTGACCCTTTGGGAATCACTTACCCCTGTTTGCCTTAGTTTTCTCATCTATAAAATAAGCTAGAGAAGAAAATGGCAAACCACTCTAGTATCTTTGCCAAGAAAACCCTAAATATGGTCAAGAAGAGTCAAGCATAACTGAACATAACTTATATCAGTGAGAATCCAGTTGAGAAAGGTGAAGTGAAGTTTTAGTGGCCCCACAGAATATAGTTGCATTATTCTACAGCATTGTTTCCAAGATCTGAAGTAGAGTTGAGGATTAGCAGGAGTGAAAAATGGAAGAACAGGGAGGAAAGGGATTCAAGGTTCTACCACTGTACTTTGGTACACAGTTAAGTGTTCAATAAGTGCATGCTAAATTGAATTGGAAAGGAAGGTGAAAACAGAGCATAGTTGTAATGAATAATTATAGAATCAAGATTGTAAAGGGAGGAAGAATATGTTGGCCTGAGAGTATGATATGGTGCACATGATGCTTTTTTAGGTTCACAGGGTTTTGATAGTTTGACTTGGGTTCATTCCTTCTTAAAGATGTTATAAGCTATTAACAAACCTGGTCATCCAAGAATAGTCACTTCTCAATAGCAGTATTATTGGCCTGGATTCAAATCCTATCTCTGACAGATACAGGCTGTGTGGCCCTATTAAAGTCATTTGAGCTACTTTTATGCTCTGTGAAACTATCTATCAATCAAAATATTGAGAAAATTTCTGCACCAATAAATGAAAGGGAGTTCCATTTACCAGCAAAATCACAGGACCAGACTTTTTCTTTATCTTTCACAATGGAATGTATCATCTGTTACAACTGAATGTGATGTTCCTGATTCAATCTTCATAAGACCTGTGGTTTGAACTGTTCTTCCACTAGTGACAAAAGTATTGCATTACTACATTTACATCTCATACATGTTTTCCTCTAGGATCAATAGCATGAATAAGGTGAGAAAGTAGAGTGAGGTTGAGAGGTTTCTGGTTGGATTATTCCTTTATTTGTAGAATATTTGTAAAATGCCATGAGAGCCAGACAACATTTCATTTGCCTTTCACTAAAAACATCAGCAGTTTTCTTATTCCATCTGATAAGTATGTTTTGTGGTAGCTGATGGAAACAAGTCTGCTAATGTAGAATAGGAATCTCTGAATATAACAACCCAATTAGGATGAAAGCCACAAACATGTCCTCATCAACCAGCAGTAGAACAGAATGGAACAAAGAAAAAGAATCCAATGACTATCATACTAGATGGAATCATGATGAGTTGGGCAGAAAATATTTTCTAAATGTGAACTGCATGAGATTTTGTTTATTCTCTCATTGTGTGTCTGGATCCTATTGAACCATTTACCTTGTGTGGGACAGAGTGGGGAGGATAACATAGAAGAGCCATAGCTGCAGAGGGGAAGTGTTTAGTTCAAAAGCTGTAAGCAGGAACCCACAGTGTCCAATGGTCCTAGGGCAAATCTACCATCTTGACTCTGCCAATGAATTAAAAGTCAAGGAGGACTCAAAAAATAGAAGATCACAATGAACTGAAATCACAAAATTATAAAATCACAGCATTGAAAAAAGATGGACCTCAGTGGTAATCTAGTCTAACTGAGACTCCCCAAAATAAGTAAATTGCCTCTACAACCAACCCAACAAGTGGTCGTCCAGCATTTGCTTAAATATTTCCAGTGATGATAGAGATCCCATGAGCAGAGGCAATTCATTCTGTCTATGGATAGCTTTGACAAATAACAAACCTAAACTTTCCTCTTTTCACCTTTGCCCTACTGTTCTTTGTTCTGCCCTTTAGGCCAAACAAAACAAGTCTATTCCATCTTCCATGTGACTGCCCTTCATATCCTTGAAGACAGCCATCATGCCCCTCCTGAGTCTTCCCTTCTTGACCACTTATTTTCGCCAACTGATGTTTCTAAAATAGGAACTTGATACCCATCATTATGCCAGTGGAGAATTTAAAAGGAGACCAACAGAAGGGAGGGATACAGAAGGTTAGGCTTGTGGTCCACAGGCTACAAGTTTCAGCATTAGTCTAGTGATATAGGCAAATGTAATGTATTAAACAGAAAGGGCAGAAATAACTATCCTAGTCTGACTAGGTAAACTCTGCTTAAGGTAATTTAATTAGGAAGAGAGAAGTCAAAAGAGAGAAAGAACTTCATGGGTTCAGAGCACCAAGAATTTCAGGCAAAGGGTGAGGAGGTAAACAGATACAAAAGTCAAGGTTGTGAGATCCTGAATTAAGGACAAGAGGAATAGGAGAAAAGATGTCTCCTCTGAACTCATGGCTTACCTTGGACCTCATGGTTTCTCAGATTTGCATAGCAACTTGAATTATGACAATAATATTAAGCAAACCATGAAATATTTTGGAGCAGCTGCAATTCATGACAGATGAACAAAAAAACAAAATTCCTCTTTGGCCAGAGGAGAGTATTACATAATAAAAACTTGAAGAAATTCTTAAAAGACTACCCAGGCAAGCTACTCTTTCTCTAGTGCTATGTCTGTATTCAGGGGTTATTATTATGACTCTTCCTAGGCATGTCCTCAATAGTCCAAGATAATATCAGGTACTACTGGTCAGTGTTTGGGATGTCCATCAAGTAGCATTAAAAGATTGCATGGGATAATGGTTTTTGAACTTTTTTTAGGTATTCTGAGGCATTGGAGTTGGTCAAAGGAGCCTAGAAATACCTACCAACCATGCCCACATGTTCCTCTCCACATACCACCTTTTTTTGTTGGTTTTCTTTTTATCTAGACTTACAACCAAATGAGTGTGGGGAACTTCTAGTATGGAAACTCTCCATCATGTACCTGCCAATCACCTGTAACTTAAATTATTGCCTGGGGCACAGAGAAGTTAAGCAACTCATCCATAATCATACAGCTAGAATGTGCAGAGGTAGGACTTTCTGATTCCCAGGGCTGTCTTCTACTAACTACACTGAGCTCCCCGACTTCCCCTTGCCCAAAAAAAAAAAAAAATCAGTCATAAGACTGAACAGAAATAGTGTTTAAAGTGAGTCACTAGAAAATTTTTTTCTGGATTTCTTAAAGACTAATAATAACAATGGTTATAATAAATAATGAATATTTACTTAGCACTTGAAGATCTATAAAGCATTTAACATACCACTAAGTTTAAAAAAGTTTCTACTGATATCTTTTGTTATTTTACATCACCATAATTTCAGTATTCTTCCCAAAGAGCCACCCCTGTAGAATAGCTTTAAAAAAAAAAAAAGAAAACATCAGCAGAATGATCAACACATCAAAATATTTGTGCTGTACCATAATTGTGGACCTCCTACCCCTTCAAAGGCAGGAGTACAAGTATCTTTTCATATATGTTCTTTTGAGTCAAGCTTTTTGTTTGTAATTTTGCAATATCCACAATCTCTCATCTCCATCTATTTTTCAGACATCTTGAACTGAAGATGTCTGAAATCTAAATCCTCCTCATCCCTCCTAAATTTCCTATTAACTATAGAGTACAATGCCTTCGGTCTTTTGAGCCAGAAACTAAGGAGTCATCCTAGACTACTCACCATCTCCTCTACCACCACTTTTTCCAATCTGTTAACAAGACCTGTTAGATTTCCCCTTTGTGAGATTTCTAGAACACATCCCTTCTCTACTCTTATTAACACCATTCTAGTATAGATCCTCATCACTTCATGTCTCAATCACTGCAATAGCCTGCTAGTGAGTCTATCAGTCTCAAATTTCTACCCACTCCAAACCATCTTCTATTTAGCCACTAAAGTGATTTTTCTTAAAGCAGAGGTCCCACCATGTAATATCTTTCCCCAATAAACTCTAGTGGCTCCCTGTCACCTCTAGGATAAAATGTAAAATGCTCTGTTTGGCATTCACCCTACCCCACCTTACATATTTCCAGAATTCTTATACCTTACACCCCATGCCTCAACTCTAAATTTTTCTATCAAGTGACACTGGTGTGTCTTCCTGTCCCTGGAAGAAATCATACATTTCTCAGCCCTAGGCATTTTCCTGATTAAGCTCCATGCCTGGAATGTTCTTCCTCCTCATCTACACCTACTGGCTTTCCTGGCTTCCATTAAGTCTCAACTAAAATATTAACTTTTACAGGAAGCCTTCCTCATTCCCTCAATTCTAGCTGAACTTTCTCTCTTTTATTTATTTTCTATTTTTCCTATATACAACATATTTGTATATATTTGTTTGTGTATTGTCTCTTCCATGAGATTGCAAGCTCCTTGAGAGCAGGGATTGTCTTTTGCATCTTTTTATCTCCCCAGCATTTAGGATCATACATCATACAGAGTAGATGCTTAATAAATCTTTATTGATAGGTTGATTTTTTTATAGTTGTTGTTTTCCATTTTTATTGTTGTAATGATGTGTGTACTGTTTTTTTACTCCAATCTACTCTGCATTAGTTTGTATTTTTTGTTTCTCTTTTTCATCATATTTATTATTTTTATAGCAGAGTAATAGTTCATTATATTCACAGACCATAATTTGTTTAACCATTACTCTGTCAATGGCAATATATTTTGCTTCTGATTCTTTGCCATCACAAAAAGTGATAGGAAGGAAAGAAGGAAGGAAAGAAGGAAGGAAAGAAAGAAGGAAGGAATGAAGGAGTGAAGGAACAAAGGAAGGAAGGAAATAAATGAATGAATGAGTGAATGAATATGCATTTATTAAGCACTTACTATAATGACAAGCACCGTGATAAGACCTTTAAAAATATTTTCTCATTTGATCCAAGTTAAAGAATGTAGAACAAGAAACAATGATTGTGAGCCATCATGATAATGTAGAAGGGGTACTGAATTTGGAGTCAAAGGACCTCAATTCAAATTCTTCTATTTCCAATCTTGACTTGTATGACCTTGGGCAAGTAACTGAACCTCTGGTCTTATATTTGCTCAACTTTTAAATAAGGAGGTTGGACTAAATCATCTCCAAGTTCCACTCAAGCTCTAAGTTTATGATCTTATGAACTCAAAGGGACTTCCCAGCCATCAATCTATTATTCTTAGTAGCAAAGAAGCAAATTTAGGCTTGATGTCAGTGAAAATCTCTGTAGCAAATAGAGATTACCAAGCAGAATAAACTGCCTTATGGTTAGTGGATTCTCCCTCACTAAAAGTTTTCTGGCAGAGACCATATGGCTACTTGGTGCAAATGTTGTATTAAAGATACCAATTCAGGTACAAGTTGGACTCAAATATCTCTGAAGTCCTTTCTCTCTCTGAAATTTTTTGTTCTTTGTCATATTGTTCAATCAGAAAGCTTTTATCAAGCAAGAAAGATCTTCCCCCAACCCTCAACTCCCACCCACCCCAGCCCCAGACCAAAAGGAAACATTATACAATTTCTCAACATTTATTATATATAAAATATAAATACAATATTATTACTATTCTCAGTATTTTAAGCCCTTATCTTTATTATGTGACAGGCACTGTGCTAAGTGCTGGAAAAACAAACAGTAATAATATGTATGTATATATATACACTCATGTGTATTTTATAAAATATAATATATTTTTTAAAAATTTTAATAACATGATCCTATGCTTAAGTGAACCCAAATTCTGCCAGGAAGACTATAATTGAAGATAAAAGGTTTTTGCACTGACTGAGGACTTGGCTTACAAAATGATAATTGAAAACATTTTTTCTGGAAATGTTAACTAAATGAACCATCTGAATTTGTTTCCCTGCTGCTTCCTATAATGTCTTTCTCAGAAACAGTTGTAAAGGGAAAAAAAAAAACAACTTAGGACTTAAAGACCCAGCTTCATCTTAGCTGACGTCTCAAATATGGCTTTTACTTTAAAAAAGAAAAAGACTTGCAAAGAATTAATTTAGAGTTTTTCAACAAGTAATATAAGTTTTTACCCTCCTTTAATGATAAATGCTGGGAATGTGGAAATTTGGGACAAAAAAAAATCCAATCAAGTACACAACTGCCACAGTAGAACATAGAATTTGACTTGAAAGAGAGCAGAAATCCGGTTCTATTTTCCCATACTAAGAAAGGGGCCAAAAATGTGGGAGAAACATGATGAATAGAGAGGGGTGCTTTTTTCAGTTTTAAATATTTAATGTCTTCCAGATCATAAACTAAAAGTTTTTGTATATTATTTTCAAGGGCTTCATTTCCAGAACAGGACCTAGACAAATTACTTCTTTAAGGACTCAGTTTCATCACTTGTAAAATGAGGAGGACTGAGAATAGGACATGTTATCTAGGACACTTTCCAGCATTAAGATTCTTTAAATGTCTTTCTATTAGGAAAAAAATCATAATCTGAAGAAAAGTCTGCTTTAATCATGGAGAAGTCTATATAATGAAACATTTTAAAGAGATCATTTTGATTTACCAAATCATCTTTTAATTTGTTAGATAATCTTTAAGAAATAATCTCATTAATTAATAAAGTAATCTGATTCCTCACCCTCATATGCATATAGGACAAATGAAACTACCAAAGTGAGATTTAGTAAAGATTCTTAGAAAATCGATGCTTTAATTAATAGATATGGTTCATTTGCAATGAGCACATTCAATTCTCTCGTAGCAATGAAAAAAACCTATGTGTAAAATTTCTTTGCAAGACGATGTGAAAAAGAAATGAATTCCACAGTTAGTCCTGGGTGATAGATATGTGAGTCAGTTGAAGGATCGTCAACAGATCATGGCAGGCAATGATTGGCCATGAAGGTAATCTACTAGATATCACAGGGCCATAAATAGCTGATTAGATGAAGGAAAACTTAAGGGATGATACGATGGTCTTTGTCTGAGAATCTAGGTAAAGTCAATTAATGTGAACCCTGAAATTCTAGCATTCAGAAATTACATCTGGCAACAACAGATACAAATGTGGTTATGTATGCTCATATATTATTCTTATTTTATTCCAGATATGTGTAATTTCATTGGTGTATGGTACTTCCAGGGTAGAAATTCACTCTAATGTTATCAATCATCAATTTGTTAGAGTGATGTCCAGGAGCAGAATCAGTGGTTGTGACTTGCCCATAGTCACACAACTTGTGTTATGAAAGGCTAAAATTAAACATAGGTTTCCTTGGGTTCTCTATTTGATAAGTCACAGCATTACGTGTTAATATATATAATTGTTGCAATTTTCCTAAAAGTAGATAATAAGTAAAGCAAGCCTCCTTTCTGCAAGGACTATGCATTTTTAAATCCCATCTTTCCTAGTCTTCTATTCTTGTCCTTACACATACACATCAGTGAAATAACTAGGACAAAAGTGATGTCCTTAATTCCATTAAGGTAGGCTATTAAGCGAGAAAGTTAGAACCCAAAGGACAATGAAGCAGCTGGTATCACAATGGATACTGAGTCTGCTGTCATGAAGATCTGTGCTCAGAACCAGACTCAGATACCTCTCCTGATAAAGTCACTTAACCTCTGTTTGCCTCAGTTTCACCAACTGCAAATTAGAGATAATAATAGCATCTACACTAAAAGGCTGTTTTAAGGGTCAAATGAGATAATATTGGAGAAAAGTACTTAGCCTAGTTTCTGGAACACGGTAGGCACTTAGTAAATCCTTATTCCCTTTGCCTATATTAACAATTCCAGATATTGACAGGTTTAAAAAATGACCTAAGTCTAATGGAATATGGCTTAATTGAAATAAATGCAAAACTTTCTAAATAGGATTAAAAAAAAACTTTGCAAGTACAGGATCCAAAACTGGACTCAAAGATCAATATGAATAAAGCATATGAAATGATAGCCAAAAAATTAATATTGTCTGAATTCATAGAAACAGAGCATTCAGAAGAAGGGGTATTCCAGTGCTCTTCATCTTTTCTGAAATTATCTAGAGAAAATGTGTTCAAGTCTATTGGTATTTTGTTGAATACTTGTGCCTGACTCTTATAACCCCATTTGAGGTTTTCTTGGCAAAGATAGTGAAGTGATTGGCCATTTCCTTCTCCAGCTCAGAGTCAAACAGGATTAAGTAACTTCCCTGTGGTTACATGGCTAGGAAGTGTTGAGTCCAGAGCTGAACTCAGGTCCTCCTGAATCCAGGGTCAGTAGTCTATCCACTGCACCACCTAAGTGCCCCCACGTTTAGGTCTATACTTAAGGAAAGACATTGGCAATAGCCAAGTATATCTAAAGGGCAATGATAATGATGGCAAGTATACTCTGAACTAAGGATTTTTAAACCAGAAACCTGGCAGAGAGGAAAATAGACTAGATTGGGAATCAGGGTACCTGGGTTCGAATCCTCTATCCATCATTTACTATTTATGTGATATTCTGCAAATCACTTCACCTCTCTTGATCTCGGTTTTCTCATCTGTAAAATAAAAGCTCTGACCTCAGTAAGTCCAAAGTTCCTTCTAGCTCAAAGCTATGATCTTATGAGAAAATATTTTGGGGCAATAGGATAGCTGTCTCATGATAGCTAATATTTGAAAAATTGCCATGGGAAAGAGGGTGTGGGTGTGTACTACTTTACCCCAAGAATCAGAACCATGAGTAATACGTGAGTGAGAGTGGAAAAGAGGCAGATCCTGGCCCCATGCAAGAAAAAATACCTTTGAATAATTATAATCTTATAAAAATAGCAAAGGCTTCCTTAACAGGTAGTAAGTAGAATCACCAGCACAAAAAAGGTCTCTCTCCTGAGTTTCAGTTGCTCACTTCCAAATGGATGTCAAATAGGCAAATTCAACTCAATATGCATGAGTTTCTCTTCTCAGATCCATTCTCCAAGATCATATCACCAAAGTACTGATCTGGACAAGCCATTCCCTTTTTGAAGGACCTCCAGGGGTGCAATCAATTGGCACAGTGGATAGGGTGACAGGTCTGGAATTGGGAGGACTGGTCTCAGGCACTTCCACTGAGGGACTACATATTTACCTACCCCTTGCCATTCTGTCTTAGAGTTGTTACTAAGACAGAAAATAAGGGTTTTAGGAGGAAAAAAGAATTTTCAAGGACTCCAAATTTCATTTAGGACATAAAGCAAACATCTCAGCCTGACATTTAAAAACCTTCAAAATCTAGCCCTAACCAACCTCTCCAAGCTTACTGTAAATTAGTCACCTTCACGCCCTTTACATTCCAGTCAAACTGGTCTCCCTGTGGTTCTCCTAACCCAGTACCCCATCTCCCACCTATGTATCTCTGCACAAACCATACTCCCTACCTAGAGTGTATTCCTTCCTCCTCACTATCTCTAGCTCCCTTCAGAAGTCAATTCCTATACTCTCTCTCCCCAGGGAGGTCTTTTCTGATCTCTCCAGTTTTTTGGAATTTCTCCTTCTTCCTCCTCTTTGTCTTCTTCATCCTCTTCTTCTTCCTTCTCTTCCTCTTCCTCTTCCTTCAATAATTTTCCTCCTTCAATAATCACATATATACTTGTTTATATATAAGTTATATTTCCTATATAATGTAAACTTCTAGAAAGTAGGAATTATTTTTTTTATTTTGACTTTGTACCCCTAGTGCCTTTCCAATTGTAATTGGATTACAACTACCTGTTTTAAGAATATAGGGGTTCTTAAATGAGGGTCTGCTGTGGATTTTTTTTAGTAATTTAATAACTACAGTTCATTATTAGTTTCATCTGCAATCCTGTATGCTTTAATTTATGCATTTAAAAACATGACTCTGGGGAAGCAGCTTGGTGACTCACTGGATTAAGAGCTAGACCTAGAGATGGTCCTGGGTTCAAATCTGAGCTCAGACATTTCCTAGCTATAGGACCCTGGAGAAGTCATTTAACCTGAATTGATTAGACCTTACTACTCTTCTGCATTGGAACCAATACATAGTATTGATTCCAAGACAGAAGGTAAGGGTTTAAAAAAACAACAACTCTGAGAAAGAACCCATAGATTTCACCAGACTGCCAAAGGCGTCCATGACACAAAAAAAGTTAAGATCCCCGGAATGTAGAGGAGATTCCTGGTCAGATTTAAACTAGACAAGATGAACTCTGACATTGCTTCCAATTGTGGTTTACTGAGATTCTGTTGTCATTTTTAAATATAACAAATCAATAAATAAACACTTAGTGCTTGCTATGTGCTAGCCACTATGTGCTAAGCTCCAAGGACATAAAGAAAAAACTAAAAAGCCCTGCCCTCAAGGAGCTTACATACCATCAGACCAAGGTGAGTAGGCTCATGTTAATTAATTGATAAGATAAGTAATAACAATTAATAAATTATTACTAAATATGAATAAGACATCAATTATTACACAGGACATTTCAAATGTTTTCTCTATCTAGTATGTCTTCCAAACTGAAGTTTAGTATTTTCCCCAGAATTTTTTAGTCAGAAAACATTTTACCTAATCTAAATAATTAACAAATAGAATTTCAACATTTTCCCCTAAGCATTTTCCCTTTCATGACCATTTTAATAAAATCCATTGAAGTATCCAGAACCTAAGGCTCTCTCTAACCAGAAAGAGACATCCTGGTTCCATTTAGCCTGCTTTCCAATTTGTCACTTAGATGAGACTTTCAATCCATCTAAGGCCTCCTACATTTTTAATGAGTATTGAGTGCCTGAAAACACCATCTTGTGTATTTACACTATAAACCCATCTGGTAAGTTACTGGAGCAATTTTTTGGCAAACTCAGAGACATAACCAAGTAAAGGCTACTAACAATGATCTACCACCCACCCTCTTCACCACTGATTCACTCAAACGATTTAACTTCTTCTACTTGAAAGTATGTCTATTTTACATATGTACTCATCTCTAACTGTCCTGGGAGAAAGGGATTCAGTCAACAAGCATAAGTGATTACTATCTGCCAGGCATACAAAAGTGCTGTGGATACCATGAAGGGCAAAAATATCATCCCTGCCTTCAAGAAGCTCACATTCTAAGAAAAGGGGAAGAGGGAGACAACATTCAAACAATTAAGTAAAGAGGGTGCAAATGGAAAAAATGTGAAGTGCGGAGAAAAAAGGGAGAAAGAGACAAGAAAAGGTAGCATTTGAGGTGAAACTTGAAGGGAGCCAATAGTCAGAGATAAGGAGGGAAAATATTAAATGGATAGGGGACAACCAGTAGAAGGGTGAAGAGTATGGAGAATGTCATGTTCTAAGATGAGCAAACAGGTCCATGTTGCTGGATTACAGAACACTTAAGGGGTCTCGGAAGTATAAGAAGATGAGAAAAGTTGAAAGGATTAGTGGATTTTGTATTTAATAGTGGAGGGAATAGGGAGTCCCTGAAATGTTTTGAGTAGAAAAATGATATAGTCAGAATTGTATTATTTTTATTAAATCATGTTGGTAACTAAGGAGAGGATGGATGAAAGTGGGCAGAGACTGGAAGCAGGAGGACTTGTAGGTAGGTTATGTATTAATTCCTTGCTAAAAGGAGTAGGAATTGAATGCTATATCTATGTTTTTTACATTTTATTGTTGTTGTTCAGTTGATTCCAGTCATTTGGGGTTTTCTTGGCAAAGGCACTGGAGCTCTTTACCATTTCCTTCTCTGATTCCTTTTATAGATGAGGAAATTGAGTAAAGAGTTAAGTGACTTATCCCAGGGTCATATAGCTAGTAAGGTTTGAGGACACACTTGAATTTAGGAAGAGGAATCTCTTCCACACCTTGCATTCTATCCACTGCATCATCTAGTTTGCAATAAATATATTTTACATTCAAATGTCTTGGAACTTTGATGTCTGTGAAAAGAAAATGAATACGCCAGAGGATACTTTAAATTGAGCCAAGTTATATCTTCCCAGAGGAAATTCTGGGTGAGAATATGAACCAAAACAATGAACATTACTGAGAAATTTCTAAGATATGAGTGTGTCCAGAAATGCCTCAGGTCATAATTTACATTGGGAATCCAAAAATGACATCAGCTGCCACTTGAAAACAGCTGTGTCTTTATTAGGTAGGAGGAGTCTAGCTATTCCTGCTGCAAGTAAATTAGAAGAAGCTAGAATGCATATGCCCATAAATAAATGCAAAGTTCCAGCCCCACCTGTGACTATGCTCCCCCATTAGTGTAAATTCAACATAACTAGCAAGGGGCAGGACTGACTCATTTACCAGCAGGCTCTTTTTGTATACACACTACTCCCATTTCTCCTCCTCTTACTTTTCTTCCTACCTATAGCTCTAGAAATAGTAATTAGATCCATTCAAGTATTCCTAAAAAGGTCATGGCATTCATTACCTGTTGTCATCATCCCTGTGACTTTCCAGATCAGAGAACACCCTCTCTGATTATCACTGTCCTACATGGTTGATCTTCCTTTATTAAAATGGTTCTTGAGGAGAGAACTATTTTGCTCTTTTGTTGGGGAGGGGGTATATGCACATTCAGCATTTAGGATAGTGTAAGCTACATGAAAAAGCATCTTTAAAAAATTCATCTTCATTCAAATGTTGTGAAACCTACACAGAATTAAGTCTCCTTTTTCACTTACCTGCAAACTTTTGAATTGGTCTCAGCATCATGCCTTGATCTCTGACCATGGTGCTGAACCCTATTTCTGTCCTCAATTTATCACTTTTTGACTCTGACAACTCAGTTCCAGACTTGGATATTCCCACGAAAGAATTCTATATTTGCACAAACAATTCATTTCAGCTGGACATTTTCTTCCTGAAGCCTTGTCTTCTTCATCACTCCATGTACTAGAAAGCTATAGTAAGTAACATAGAAGTAGGAAGGCAGAAAACAAACAGGGCTTAAGATATCAGAAAGCCCTGTGTTCAAATCTTGATTCTTACACTAGTTGTGTGACTCTAGGGAAGTTAATAAGCCTCTTTAGGTTTCAAGTTCCTCATCTCTAAAATAAGGATTATAATAGTGCTAGAAGGTCTACCTTAGGGCGTTGTGAGGCTTAGATTAGACAACTCATACACATTTTAGAAGGTTGAATACACTATATAAATGCCAAGTGTTACTAGAAAGTCCTTAGTTCCAATCCACAACAGGCTCTGTGCATTCCAGAAACTGTAGCTCTAAATAAAAACAATACCCTTCCATCAGAGATGGAACAGATTATTACAGACAAATAGAGGGATGGTATCTGCAAGTTAGGTGTTGCAATGAATAGAATGCTGGCCCTGCATTTAGGAAGACTCATCTTCCTGAGTTCAAATCTGGCCTCAGATACCATGTAACAACCCTGGACAAATCACTTAATCCTGCTTGCCTCAGTTTCTTTATCTGTAAAATGAGGTGGAGAAAGAAATGACAAACCATACCAATATCTTTGCCAAGAAAATCCTAAATAGGGTCATGAAGAACAGACTCAACAATGACAATGATAAGGGGATTATTCCATAAATATAATACTAACTAAAATATTATAACTGGACTGGAAAGTTTAGAAGACAGTTTTCAATCTGAAGGAATTTACAAACTATTTGAAAGGCTAAAACTAACACACACACTATGGACATAAATATGGACATGGAATCAGAAAAACTTAGTTCAAAAGCAACTTCAAATGCTTACTAACAATATGACCCTAGGCAAGTAATTTATCTTCTACCTGCTTCAGTTTCCTCATTTGTAAAAGGGGGGGGGGGGTGATGATAGCACTTACCTTGCAGGGGTGGCTGTCAGGGAAAAAGAAGATAATATTTATAAACTGCTTTCCAAACTTCAAAATACTATATAAATTCTAGCTAAGATTACTATTCATGCTTGCTAGAATTTTTACCTTGTTCCATACACATTAGAAATTTAGTTTTATTTTACTTAAATTCTAGAAGATGGCAAATTGTAAAAGCAGTAATAAAAATAATAGTTCATAGTTATGAAGCCTTTGTAGGCTTACTAGTGGCTCTCCTCACAACACCTATTAACTCTGTTTTACACACTCAGAAATTAAAGAAGATTGCTCAGGGTGACCCAGCTAGTAAAATATCATGATCAAAAATCAAGCCTATGCCTTCTAATTCTAATACTCATTCCTCAAAAGCACATTGTCTCATGGACTGGGAAAGTTTCTTCAGACTGAGAATCAGGAGATATTTAATGTTTGTTCACTTTCCTGACTTTCCTTATCCTCTCACATTTCTATAAAAAAGAATACATATAGGGGAAATTAAGTGGCTCAGTTGATAAAGACCAAAAACTAAAGATGGAAGGTCTTGGGTTCATAGGGTTCAAATCTGACTTCAGACACTTCCTAGCTGTGTGATCATGGACAAGTCACTTAACCCACATTGCCTAGTCCTTACCACTCTTTTGCCTTGGAACCAAAACTTATTGTTGATTGTAATACAGAAGGTAAGGGTTTTTTAAGATAAAAAGAAGAAGGAATAAATATGAGAGATTTGTCATCTTTTTTCTATTTAAATCTCAAAACATCCTCACCAATACTCAGGAGCACTGATATCAGTCCTTCAGAAAAGAAGTCCATTTAGACCTAGTAGGAGACTGGGAGGAATGTTGCAGTGAACAAGGTCCATTGCCAGGATTTCTTTATAAGGTTGGTATTGTTTATGACCCTACCAGACTTGTTAGAGATAATAAAGGTTTAAGATGTAGAATATCAGAGGGAGTGGAAAGTGGCAGAAATGTTTCTCTAAGTCAATTAAGCCTCTCCTAAATCTTAAGATTTTAGAAAAAGATGGTTGCTAGTAGATTCTAATATAGATACAAAAGGATATCATTGGTCTGACAAAAAACCTGCTATTCTGCAAAGTGGATGCCTTCATGCATTCCTTAGTAAAGATTCTTTTTATTTTTTAAAAAAGCATTATAACTAGCACCTTCCCTTTGAGGATTACCTTCCATTTACTTAACTTGTCTTGCACATCCAGTTTTTTGTATCCTTTCTCTGCCTAATATATGTTTTTACACTAAAATGTGGATTCCTTGAGGTCAAGCCTCATGTTTTTACCTTTATTTGCATACCAAGACACCTCAGTGCCTGGAACACGATAACCTCTTAATCAATGTTCATTGACTGAGTGGCTATTAAAGTTGTTTTAAGACTACTACAGTAATTTCTTTGGAAAGATCCTGCAAAAAGATGAGCAAAATTCTCTCTCTTTCTGTCTGTCTCTCTCTCTCATTAATAAACATAAGGCAGTTTAAAGTAATAAAGGTAATAAATTCAGTGCTGAAGCTCATAAAGATATGGTACATTTCTACCATTCATAGAAGAATGGGATTGCAAAAGCATAAGTGAAGCTAAATCTGACTGCCCAAGGGAATAATTGGAAATTTTGATAAAAGTGTATAAGGAGAGTCATGATAGAACAGTCTCCAGTCATCTCCTTCCTTGGCAATGTGGTCTTTTGACATTCAGAGTCAACTAAAATGCCCCTCATAACTAGGACCATTTGCCAGAACAAATTCCCTCTACAGCTGTAAACATTTTGTATTATTTTTATGCCAGATAGGTCAAATGCATTAGCAGCAAAACAAGAAAGGGTGCTATATTATTTTGCTTCTAAAAATTCTTTCTAGGTTTAGAGTCAGGAAGATTCTAATTCAAATCCAGCCTCAGATAACTACTAAATTTTTTACCCTGGGCAAGTCTTTTAACCTGCCTGCCTCAATTTCCTGAAAAATGGGGGAAATAATAGCAACTATATCACAGGATTGTTGGGAGGACCAAATAAGATAATTATAAAGGACTTAGCACAGTGCCAGGCACATAGCAGGCACTACATAAATGTTTATTATTATTATCATTAAAGTCAATAAGTAAGTTTCTCCAATATCCCCTATCGTCACTCATGATAAGAAATAAACTGGTTTTACATAGACAGATGGAGGGAGACTAGAGGACCATTAACAAGTAGCAATTGGATTACTATGCCTAAGAATTTCTGAAGATGTACCAGAGATCCCTTTTCCTGTCCCT
Organism: Monodelphis domestica; assembly: GCF_027887165.1. Classification (NCBI taxonomy): domain Eukaryota; kingdom Metazoa; phylum Chordata; class Mammalia; order Didelphimorphia; family Didelphidae; genus Monodelphis; species Monodelphis domestica. The sequence goes on along the minus strand of NC_077228.1, from coordinate 63,005,356 downwards.
TTCATCTTTACACCAAAGTTTACTGTCTCCTTTTTCATTGGCTATCCCACCCCAGTATAGATAGGGTATTCCAATAATTTTCGTGAAGTTTGATTCCTACAGCTGGGCTTTTTCTTTAATATTTGAAGAGATCATTCTGGCTGTGTGGCCAATTGTGATATGAAAGCTCAAACAGAAGGAAAAGAGTGGTCAGAGGTTAGCTCTGAACTCTCACTATCTCCAGGTGTCCTTCCAAAGTTACTGACATGATGATTAAAGATGAGAGAAGCATCTTATATCATTATCAAAAGTTAGTGTTTACATAGGGCTGTCCTTTTATACTTTGAAGTGAGTGTCCTTTTAATACTTAATTAATTAACATCTTTTTAATTGTGTTTTATGAGCCACAAGTGCTATTTTAAACTTCAAACTTGAATGGTAGTATTAACATAATTTAATAATTAATAAATTAAGTCTCCAAAAGCGAGTGAGAGATGTCAATGCAATTGTTGGTTCAATGAGTGAAGTAAAAATAATAACAGAATTAAACAGTGCTCTCAAGTTTTAAAATTCTTTGTATATATTACTTCACTTCTTCCTAATGTGTTTTAGGTCACAAGCCATCACTAGGGTCATGGGTAGCTTCAGGCCCCAAACTGAGAACAGGATCTGGAACCTCATTCAGTAGTAATAAGTTGAGTCAAGAATGGGGAGGAAAGGTTTGACTTCTGGAAGGTGGAGTCAAGATGGTGGTATAGATTCCAGTAAAGCTCAAACCACTTTGACAATCCTCCCCAACCAACCTTAAAATAATACTTCAAATGAATACTGGTGTGAAAGAGCCAACAAGGAGACTGAGCAAAGCAACTTTCATTCAGAAAACAACTTGAAAGGTAGGCAGAGAGGGTCTGGTTCACCAAAGTGAGAGGGGAGCATAGCCTGCAGGAGGTCACACCAAGGAGTACCAGTGAAAGCCAACAGCAAGTCTCCCCAACCCCATACTTATTACTCAAATGTTCTGAATCTGGGCCCAAGACAATATCAAGCCCCTGAGACCCTGCCTAAGCCAACAGCAGTACAACCCCATGTCCATCACATAAAGTTCCAAATGTACTGTGAGGACCCAAGCCCTAACCCAGAGAAGACTCCAATGTGCCTGACTGATACAGGCCCAGAGAGAGGCTCTGAGCCCCTGCTTGAGCCCAAACCAAGACCCCAAGTCCTAGTTCAAGGCAGACAGCAAGGTTCCTAGCTGATGTGAGGCCAAGGGGAGGCCCAGATCTCCCATTCAAGTCTATGGTGAGATCCTGAATCTCATCACAAAATAGTCTGCAAGCCACTTCTAGTCTGTGTGAGCCCAAAGTGAGGCAAGAACCCCCATCCCAACCCTGTAGTGAGGACCCAAACCTCAATTCAAGGAATTCTGTACCATACCTAGCTGTAAGCCCAGAGCCCCTACCTACCCAAGCTCAAGGTGAAGTTACATGCCCCAGGGCAAGGCAGTCCACAGCATGCCTGACCTGATCAAGATAAAAATCCTCCACCCAAAACTGAGGCTAAACTCTGAGCCCCAGCACAGGGTAGTTCAGGTGCTCTGAACACTGCAAGCCATCAGCAGATCCAAGGGATGATTGAGTGGTTGGGGGAGGGTTCTAAGCTCCCGACCCACCAGCCATAATATCAGTTTAAAAGAACCAAAATTTGCAGAAATCAAGAAATATAAGTAAGGGTAGTAACAAAGAAAAACTGAAGTTAAAGGGAGTGCCCCTCCACTCTGATAATAGACCCTACCTTTAAGATAAAAGTGAAAGTCAAGAAAAAGACTGGGAAAATGAACAAGCATAAAAAACCCTAACCATAGAAAAATTTTATGGAGACAAAAAAGAGCAAGGCATAGACTCATAAGGGGACAGTGATAGCAAAGCAACTATATGCAAAACTTCAAAGAAAAATATAAATTGGTCTCACACTCTGGAATAACTCAAAAAGGATTTCAAAAATCAATTAAAAGAGGCCAAGGAAAATGGAGAAAAGAAAATGAAAGCAATTCAAGAAGAAAGTAATAGTAGAATTGGCCAAATAAAAAAGTTTCAAAAGAGCACAGAAGAAAATCATTCTTTAAAAATTAGAACTATGCAACTAGAAACTGATGACTTCATGAGCTATCAAAAAACAACATAACAAAATCAAAAGAATGAAGGGCATAGAGGGGGAATAGAAGAAAATGTGAAATATCCCATTGAAAAAACAACTGACCTGGAAAATAGATCCAGCAGAGACAATTTAAGAATTATTAAACTACCTGAATGCCATGATCAAAAAAATCCTAAGCATCATAATATATTAAATTATCAAAGAACAACTGCCCTAATATTCTTGAACAAGAGGGTAAAACTGAAAGAATCTACAGAATACCTACAGAAATAAATCCCTAAATGACAACCCCCAAGAATATTATAGCTCAATTCAAGAACTCCAAGCCAAGGAGAAAATACATCAAGAGATCAGAAAGAAATAATTTAAATACCATGGAGAAAGGCAGTAGTGCACAGGTCTTAACAGCCTTCACATTAGAGGATCAGATGGTTTGGAATATGATATTCCAAAAGGGAAAAGATCTAGATTTACAACATAAAATTACCTACCTGGACAAACTGGGTATATTATTTCAGGAGGAGGGGGGAATGGTCATTTAATAAAATAGAATACTTCCAAACATTCCTAATGAAAAGATAAGATCTAAAGAGAAAGTTTGAAGTCCAAACACAAAATCCAAGAGAAGACTAGAAAGGTAAGAAAAATGAAATTTAAGAGATTCCATTAGGTCAAAGTGTATATATTCCTATGTGGAAAAATGATATTTGTAATTCTCTTTTAAAATAATTATCATTAACAAAGCAATTAGAAAGTGTATTTACATACAGATAGTGTGGGAATAAACTGATTAGGATGATGTAATATGCAAAAAAGTAAAGAGGATTACACTAAAAGAAAATGGAAGGGAGAGGTGGAATGGGGTAAATTATCTTACTAGAGATGTAAAAGAACTCTTACAGTGAAGGAGAGGATGAGGGTGGTGATGGGCAATGCTTAAACCTAATTTTCATTGTAATTGACTCAGAAAATAAATAACAGCCATATTCATTTGGGTATAGAATCCTACCTTACCCTATAGAGAAGTAGGAGGGGAATAAGATGGGGAGGATAAAAAGGAGAGGGAAATAGGAACTGGTGAATAAAAATAAAACACTTACGACAAGGACCAGAGTGAAAGGAGAAAGAGCAAGAGCAAAAGAGGAAAATAAGATGGTGGGAAATGTACAGTTGGTAATCATAACTGAGATTGTGAATGGGATGAAATTCATCCATAAAATGGAAGCAGATAGCAGTGGATTAATAATCAGAATTCTAAAATATGTTATTTACAAGAAAAACATTTAAGGCATGTGGACACACACTTAGTAAAAGTAAGGGGTTGGAGAAGGTTTTATTGTATATCATCTGAAGTAAAAAAAGCAAGAGTAGTAATCATGATCTCAGACAAAGTTAAAGCAAGAAAAGATCTAATTAAAAGAGATAAGGTAGGAAATTACATTTTGCTAAAAGGTATTATAGACAATGAAGTAATCAGTACCAAAGATATATGCACCAAACATATATGGTATTGCCTCCAAATTTTAAAAGAAGAAATAAAATGAGCTTCAAGAGGAAATAGTAAAAACTATCCTAGTGGAGGACCTCAACTTCCCCTTTCAGAACTAGATAAATCAAGCCCAAAAAATAAACAAGAAAGAAGTAAAGGAAGCAAGTCAAAATTTAGAAAAATTAGAACTAATAAGTCTCTGGAAAAAACTGAATGGGAATATAAAGAAATATACTTTCCTCTTAGCAGTGCATGGCTACACAAAAATTGATCATGTATCTGGACATAAAAACTTCACAATTAAATGCAGAAAAGAAGAAATAATAAATGCATCCTTTAAAGAACATAAAAATAAACATTATAATCAATAAGGGTCCATAAAAAGACAAATCAAAAATTAATTGGAAACTAAATAATCTAATGCTTTAAAATGGGTGGGTCAAGGAACAAATTATAGAAACAGTCAATAATTTCATTAAATAGAATGTCAACAATAGGCAACATATAAAAATTTATGAGATACAGCCAAAGCAGTATTTAGGGAGAAATTTATATTTCCAAATGCTTATATCACTAAAATAGAGGGAAAGCACATTTTAATGAATTGAGTATGCAATTAAAAACTAGGAAAAAAATTTTAATATCCAATTAAAGACTAAATTGGAAGTCCTAAAAATTCAAGAAGAAATTAATAAAATAGAAAGTAAGAGAACCATTGGACTAATAAATAAGACTAGGAGTTGGTCTTGTGAAAAATAAAATAAAATAGGGCATGTGTTAATTTGATTTAAAAAAGGAAAGAAAATAAAATAAACAGTAACAGAAATTAAAAGGGGGATATCACCATCAATAAAGAGGAAATTGAAACAATCATGAGGGGTTTTTTTTTGCACAATTGCATGCCAGTTAATCTGACGACCTAAGAAAAATAGGTGAATATTTATAAAAAAAATAATTATATTTATAAATTATATTTATAAAAAATAATTTAAAATATTAATTGCCAAGATTAACAAAATAGAGGAAATAGAATACTTAAATAATTCTATCTCAGAGAAAGAAATTGAGCAAGCTACCAGGGCTAGGTGAATTCACAAGTGAATGCTATCAAATATTTCATTAACAATTAATACCAATACTATATAAACTATCTGGGGAAATAGGTAGAAAAAGAATCCTACCAATTTTTTTATGACACAAATATGGTACTGTTACTTAAGCCAAGAAGAACAAAAATAGAGAAAGAAAAGTGTAGACCAATTTCCTTAATTAAAATATATGCAAAAGTTTTCAATAAAATACCAGCAAGGAAACTACAGCAATATATCACATGGATCTTTCACTCTGACCAGGTGATATTTATACCAGGAATTCAGGGCTGGTCTAATATTGGGAAAACTATGAGCATAGTTGACCATAGCAATAATCAAACTAACAGAAATCATATGATTATCTTAATAGATTTTAAAAAAAGCTTTAACAAAATACAACACCCATTCTTATTAAAAATTAAAATTAAAAATACTAGAAGGCACAGAAATTAATGATCCATTCTTTAAAATGATTAGTATCTACCTAATACCATAAGCAAGCATCATCTGCCATGGGGATAAGTTAGAAGCCTTCCCAACAAGATCAGAGGTGAAGTAAGGATGTACATTATCACCACTATTATTTAATATTGTATTAAAAATACTAGCTTTAACAATAAGGAAAGAAAAAAGTCAAAGGAAATAAAGTAGGCACTGAGGAAACTAAACTATATAAACTTTATAGGTGACATGATTATATTCTTAAATAATCCTAGAGAATCAACTAAAAACTAATTGAAATAGTAACTCTAGTAAAACTGCAGGATACAAAATTAACCCATATAAATCATCAGCACTTCTATATATTATCAAAAATTTTCAGGAGCAAGAGAGAGAGAAATTCCATTTAAAATAACTTTAGACAATATAAAATATCTGGGAATCTACATTCCAAGACAAACACAGGAATTATTTAAGGTTTCAGAGAAAGGGAAAAGGAAGAAAGGAAGGAGAGAATTCAGAATTGATATTTTTAATGTTAAAAAATTATTGTACATGTAATTGGGGGAAATCAAATCTTATTTTAAAAAATTAATTAATTAAATAAAAATAAAATTCCTGAATAAGGGAGTAACCAGGAACAGATATAGGGAATCTCAAGGTTGGGTTGAGGATGGGAAGAGTATGCAAAAATTAAGAGGAGGCAAGATCAGATACCAGGAGATCAGCATTCAGAATACATGAATTTAGAGAGGAGTCAGGTAAACAGTATCATTTTTCTTTGAGATTCTTCCATAGAAAAGGGTCTAGTGATAATGAAGTTGGGGGGGAAAAAGGAAGGAAGAGCATTAGTGGAATATTTAAAGAAAATTGATAAAGGTGTTTCAGAGCACAATACAGTAAAGTGAGATAGCTTTGGAACTAAAGGGGTGAATTGAGCTTATATTTTGAAAAAGAAATATCTACTATATAGGTAGCTGAATACTAAATAGCTGACCTCCCATTTTTTCTTCTCTCCATTATAATGAAAGTAGGGATTGTATATCAATCAAAGCATTCTGTCATACAGATGCCAGAAGTCAGTTAAGTTGTATGTCATGAAATTCAAGATTTCACATGCAATTCTCTTTTTTCCTTTTCTATCTGGAAATATCATGTTTGTTGATATTTTTCAAATTTGTCAAAATCAAGAATAACATAGCAGAACTTTTTTGTTTTTTTTTTAAATGAAATAGGCCACATGGTACAGAGGAAAGTAATTGATTTGGAACTGAAATATCTAGATTTGAACTCTGATTCTACCACATTTTTAATATCTTTCTGGCCTCCACTGCCTCATATCTATAAAATGAGAGGATCTGGCCTAAATTCTCTTTAAGGTTTCTATAAACTCTAAAAAATTCTAATGCTTTTTTAAAAATAATATGAATATTTCCTTATTGTGTGACTTTTCACTCAAAGGTTACATGATTTATGAAAGCTGTAGTTATTTCTTCAAACATTGCAATCTTGCTGCAGCAGGCAAAATACAAACACTCTTTTCATTAACAGCAGCCCCTAGGAGAGAAGGAGGATGAACAAACTATTGCCCTCATTTCACAATGGGAGAAACTCAGGTTCACCAAAGCAAAATGATTTGCTTGAGGTCAGACAGGGTCGTGGTAAGTTGGTAGCTAGGGAAGAAAGATGATTTTGGCTTCCAATAAGTTAAAAAAGTTTGCTCCTTGCAATTTAGAGTCTCATTCAAAGTAAGAAAGAGCAAACCATTTAATATCTGGTGTTACCAATAAATCATGTGTATGAAATATGGCATAAGGATATTAATATGCAAATAATGAGATAAATTCATCCTTTTTCTTGCTCTGAGTTCCTTTGGAGAAGAGCTTTGTATGAATTTCAAATGTAAAGAGGAAAAAACAAGACTCTGGTCCATGGATATATATTTATCTTCCATTAACATTAATGTATAAGCATAATGTATGAATTCTACTCTTAGGGAAAATGCTTAAAGTTTGGGAAGAAGGTATAAAAGATAAAATTTGTCAACCGGCCTATTAATTCTATTCCACTAAAGAAAATGCCATCTGGGTAGCTGAATACCTCAATAATTAACCTTACTTTTTTTTTCATCTTTCCATTATAATGAGAGTAGGAATTATACAAATCAAAGCCTTCAGAACAGTCTATATGCCAAGAGTTTGGCAAATAGAAATTGTCAGAATGAATTTTCTCATGTTGAACCATGAATATTGAGTGCTTTTTTCTCAATAAGTAAGAGAATCTGGCCCACTGTTTTCTTGCTAATGTTGCAGACAGACTTTACTTCTCTTCTGCATATCAAAGAAAGTGTCTTTTAATAATCGACTCCCACCAAACCCTTCTGAAAAGGTCATATGTTATTTCATTTCACAGTTGAGAAAATAGAGCCAAATGGCAACTGTGTATTATCTAGTCAATTGGAAGCAAAGCTAAAATTATGAATTCATTTATTCATTCATTCATTTATTTATTTATTAAGAATTTACTAGGACAATGTGCTAAGCACCAGGGATACAAGTACAAGCAAACAAGACATTCTCTAGCATCAAGTCAGTATTCTAATGGGAAAAGACTAAACATAAAGGGGAGCTATAAGATGGCACAGTAGATAAAGCACCCAGCCTGAAATCAGGAAGACTCATGTTCATGAGTTCAAATCCAGACTCAGACAATTAGTATTTGTGTGATCCTGGGTAAGTCATTTCACCCTGTTGTCATTAGTTTCCTCATCTGTATAAAGAGACAGAGAAGGAAGGAGCAAATCACTCCAGTATCTTTGCCAAGAAAATGCCTAATTGGATCACAAAGAGTTGGACAAGATCAAAACAACTGGATAACAAGAACGAGGTGGAAAGAAACCGCTGTCCATGGTTAAGAAATGGTCACAGTCCTTCCTCCTTACCTCTACCTCCTAGTTTCCTGAGTTCCTTCAAGTCTCAATTTAAGTCCAGTCTTCTGCAAGAGGTATTTCCTGATTCCCCTTAATGGCAATGCTTGTCCTTTGATGATGTCTCCCTTCTCTTGCCAAAAAAAAAAAGTGATGGACTAGAAGTGAGAAATTTTCAGACATAGTGCATTTGTTTTACTCAGCTTATAAGATTTCTTATAAGAGGATACTTTTGTGAGAGGGAAAGAGTTACTGGGGACAAAAGATAGTAAAAGCAGTCTCCTCCCTCTGAAAAAAAAGAGAGGGTTAATGATTTTCAAATATTTTTAAATTCACAGATTAAAAAAGGAAATTCATAAGGGAATACAGCCAAACAGGGAAGTTTTGGAATTACTGAGTTAAATTTAACACACTTCTTTTTTAGAAACTATACATAATAGAGATTCACAACATTGTAAACAACCTTTTACTGCTCTTCTTTGCCCAAAGGAAATGTTCATGTTTGTTATTTGTCAAGTTAGTAACATTCAAAAATATATTTTAAAATGTCTTCTATGTTCCATATTCTGCATAGAATTTTATAAGTTAGTTCTTTCTAAACCACTTTTCCTTATGACTTTCACAAATGCAGAAAAAGTGGGGAGAGAGACAAATAATCACCTGTTTCAGAGGTTACCAGAACTAAATATATCTCAATCAATAGGTCACCTAGATAAAAATGACATCAATATCAATAGGTACCACAAATCTAGGTCAAATGATAATGCCACTGTACCCCCAATGAACTCATTTTTAAATTTTTCAGTTCTAACGCATTTCTTTTTTCTCTTTATCACACTCTTTTCCACTATACTGTTCACTCACACACACACACAGAAGAAAAAAGAAAAACATAACTCTTAGAACAAATACACATGGATAAGTGAAACAAATCCAATCATCCACATCTAAAAATGTATCTTATTCTTCATGTGAGTCCATCACCTCCCTGTGCTAGAAAGGAAGTGGAAAACATTTTCATCATTAATGCTCTGGAATCATGGTTTATCACTGTATGGATGAAAGTTCCTAAGTCTTTTAGAATTGCTCATTTGTTTTCCTTTTTTATTTAAATTTATTTGCTTATTTGTTACATTGAATACCCCAAAAATTCCCTTCCACCCCTATCCCCAATTAGAGAAGACATCATTTAATAAAAAGGTGTGTATGTACATATACACATAAATATATGTATGTATATATAACCTCAAGGTGTAAAAATATATAAATACATGTTGAAAGGTAGGAAATACAAATAATAACAATGAAAATGATGACACTGTAGCCAAAATTGATGCTGTGATATCCATTAAGTGTCCTGTGCCTTCATAAGGCCCAGTAACCAATAAACAAGCCATGTCCAGTGAGGATAAAATCTCCTTATGTTTTCCATTGCCAGACAACCATTCATTTTGTCTCCTTCTCTTTTTCCTCTCATTTTTTCCTTTTTTAAAAAAATATCTTGAATTGAGTTCCTTTGCAGGTAGAACTTTAGAGGCCCTTCTTGAGGAGGAAACAGTTCAGGACTTCAGAACTCCATTCACGAACACATTGCATTTAAAACTTGTTAGACTGAAAAACATAGCTTTTACAGTATCACCTTTTTGTCTGCCTCACCAATGTGAACATCACATTGTTTTTAAACTGAGAGTCTCACAAAGGGGCCAGAATTATTGCCTGTGAGAATTTGCTTTGATTTCAATCTGCTTTTTCCTATAATTTTCTAATGTTTAAATATAATAAATGCTATTTGAAATTTTTTTTAAATATACACATATATAAAACTATCTTGCTTATTTCTATTTATTAATTCTTTTTTAGGAGGTGGACATACACACATCATTCTTCAAATAATATTTCAGTAGCTATATATAATATTCTCTTGATTCTGCTCTTTTTACCCTTCATAACTTTATGTAGGTCTTCCCCTTTTTTTTTTAATTTACGTGTTCATCATTTCTTATGGCTCAGGAGTATTCCATCACAATCATATGCCACAACTTGTTTAGCCATTTTGCACTGATGGGCATCTCTTCAATTTCCAGGTTTTTTGCCACAAAGAGAGTGTCTATAAATATTTTGGAACATATAAGTTCTTTTCCTTTTTCCCTGATCACATTAAGAAATAAACCTAATAATGGTATTACTGGGTCAAAAGGTATACACAGCTTTATAACTCTTTGGGCTAATTCCAAATTGTTCTCCAAAATGGGTGAATCAGTTTTCAGTTATTTTCCCACATTCCTTCAAACATTTGTCATTTTATTTTTTATCATTTTAGCCAATTTGATAGATGTGAGATATCTCAGAGTTGTTTTGCTTTGCATTTCTCTAATCAATAATGATTTAGAGCATATTTTCATATAGTTATATTTAGCTTTGATTTGTTAGTCCAAAAAATTGTCTGTTTATATCTTTTGACTATTTATCAATTGGGGAATGGCTCATATTCTCATAAATCTGATAAGCTTCTTTCTCTATGTATATATGTATATTCTCTATCTGAGAAACTATCTATAATTTTTCCCCAAATGATTACTTTCCTTCTAATCTTGGCTACATTCATTTTATTTGTACAAAACTGTTTTAATTTATTGTATTCAAAATTATTCATTTTACATCTCACAAGATTTTCTCTTGCTCATTCATAAATTCTTCTACTACCCATGAATTTGATAGATGGTATTCCTTTTTCTAATTTGCTTATGCCTAGGTCATGTATCCATTTTATTTATATCTACCAAACCACTTTCCAGTTTTCTGAAAAAATGTTTACCAAATAGTGAATTCTTCTCCAAAAAGCTTGGATTTTTACTTTTGTCAAACACAAGGTTACTATAATCTTTTACACGTGTTTGTTATAGGTCTGTCCTGTTTCACTGATCTAATTTTCTATTTCTCACTGAGTACCATATAAAGACCTAACCAAAGTAATTTTGCATTAATGGATCATTCAGCTTATGTATTTGTTTTCTCCAGCTCTTACCATCTGGTCAACCTGCCACCTTTCCCAGTTACCCATTTCATTTGTGATACCTCTCATGCAACCTCTTGTACATAAGTCTAACCTTGGTGTCATCCTCAGCTTCTCCTTCTGGATGACCTAATATATCAATGCATTGTGAGAGCTTATTGTTTCTCTCTTCAAAAAATCTCTCCTTATATTCCCTTTTCACTACTCACATAACTATCTCCCTAATCAGACGGGTCTCACTGCTTCAGGAATTTATCTACTCCAATCCATCTCCCCATCTCCCATTTGGCCACCATGATGATTTCGCTAAAGCATGAAACTGATTGTGTCCACCTCCTTCTCAATGAATTCTAATGGCTCCTTACTAGCTTTAGGGTCAAAATCTCTGGTCAGCATTTAAAAATTGTAATAATCTGTCCCCTTCCTACCTTTCAAATCTCCTTACACTCCCATTCACATATTCTAGGATCCTATTCCACTTTCAGTTCCTCACATATAGTCCCCAATTTCCCATATCCCTGCCTTTACACTGATGGTCCTCCATGTTCTCTGCCCTCTCACCTCCTCACAGTTTCCCTCTCTTCCTTAAAAATCCAGCTTAAATCCTACTATAGGAAGTCTTTCCCAATATTTCCCCCTTCTTCTCTCACTTCAGCTACTAATACTAGGATTAATTTCTGTTTTCTCTGTATACATCTTGTGTACATAGTTATTTTTATGCTTTTATCCATCCCTCCACTCAAATGCTGTCTCCACAAAAATCCTGATATCAACCTGGACCATATTTAAATGCAATTGGGAGATGTCTTGAAATAACTAAAAATGCGAAGTAACATAGATAATGTTAATTTAAGGTTTTCTAAGTCAATATGAGGCTTGTAAGGATCCATTTCTATTTGAACCTGATAGCACTGCTTTTGAAAATGTGGTCTTCCAAGATTCACCACCAAACAGAAAGTCTATAAAATAATTGGGTCAAAAAGTGGGGAGCGGGTTCCAAGGAGCAGCTAGGCACATTAAAAGTATTACACAGGGGCAGCTAGGTAGCTCAATGAATGAAGCACTAAGCCTAGAGATGGGAGGTCCTAGGTTCAAATATGACCTCCCACACTTCCTAGCTATATAACCCTGAGCAAGTCATTTAACCCCAATTGCCTACCCCTTCCTCTCTTCTACTTTGGAACCCATATTTGGTATCTATTCTAAGACAAAAGGTAAGGGTTGTTTTTTTTTTTTAAAAAGGTATTGTATAGTTTCCCAGAGGTAACCCAGCTGACTCTTCCTTTTCAATTCAGTGTCCAACTATTAAGCTATCTTTAACTGTGATCCCAAGTATATGGGCTGGAATATTGTCTCAGTAGACTGTTTATCCAATTTCATGTCACAGTAAACATAAAAGGAAATTTTCATGCATTTATTTTGTTCTTCAGGGATGAGTAGCCAATATTCTTCAAGTAATAATAATCATTGTAATAACAAGCATTTATACAGTACTTTGAGGTTTGCAAGGAGCTATACAGATGTTTTCTCATTTGTTCACTACAGCAACTTTGAAAAGTAGATGCTATTATTATCCTCATTTTGTATATAAGGAAACGAAGCCAAATTGAGGTTAAATGGCTTGCCCAGAGTCACCCAGCTAATGAGTGTCTGAGACTGGATTTGAACTCTGGTCTTCTTGACTCCAGGTCCAGCATTGCATCCACTGTGCCATGTAGCAGAGAGTTACCTAATTGTCAATGTCATTGAAAAGATCTTGTAGTATTCTGGAACTTGATGCAGACAAAATTTCACCCTCTATAAGGAATCCCCCCATCCATATTAGCATCCCAAAGCTATTGCAAGGAAAAATGAGATAATTTGTATGGTTTTTTGCACTCCTTAAAAAAATACTAGTTATTTTATTAGTGGTAATAGTATTATTTATTATTATTGCTATTATTAGGTGACTTTTGTGTAGGACATCCTCCATGATGGTAGTAAATGCTTTTGGCAAGCGAGCATCTCCCAGTTTTATGGCTATCTTGACATTAATAATCCAAGAGTCATTTAGAGTAACATCTGTGGTTGCATCTGTCCAGAAATCTTCTATGATTTGCATGAACATGAAAGGTTCCCTGTAACCTTCGAGGATATAATTTTACTGCCCTAAGCCCAATGTTTTTCTCTAATCAACAGAAAAAAGCACCCTGGAATCTTCTATGTCAATACATGCTGATGACATCATGAGTATAGACAACAGAGGCCAAATTTGGGGGTGATGGGAAAGGATGAAAGAGTCAGGCATGACTGAAACAACTGAACAATGTGGAGGAATGAAAGAATAACAAACCTCATAATCCTCATTGGTGATAGAAAGAAGGAAGACTATATCTTTCTAAATGTAAAGCCTTATATTGCTAGGGGAGTCAGAATTTGAACTATGGTTTGCATAATGAGCTTATTCCCCATGGATCCTCACCAGAACTCTTAGGAAGCAATAAAGTCCTTTGAGACATCTAGATTGTACAGAGTTAATCATGGAAGGTGACTGAGAACCAGGACTATTCCACTTTAGTCTTTGTATCCTCAGAGGCAATGCCCATCACATAGTAAGTGTTTAATAAATGTTTACTGATTGATTTTGTAAGGATCTTCTGGGATTCTCTAGTCTAGACTTCCTGTAGGGTGTCTCCTGCCTCTTCCTTGATTTACTATGAGTTCAATAGATATAATTCTCTTATAGAATCAAAAATAACTTATCCTTTAAATTTTCATAGACATCTAGTAGCTTTTTTATTTTTTCTAGTAGCCTCTTTGAAAGAAAGGCAAATGACCATAATAATTTAGCATTTGATAAACAAAAAGAAAGCCAAACTTCTGGGACAAAAACTCATTATTTAACAAAAAATAAATACTGCTGTGAAAACTGGAAAGTAGTTTGGCAGAAACTAAGTATAGACCAATAATTCACATCATTACCAAGATAAGGTCAACATGGGTAAATGATTTAGATATAAAGTTTGATACTATAAGCAAATTCGAGGAGCCTGGAATACTTTGCCTATCAGGTCTATGGATAAGGGAAGAATGTATGTGACCAAAGAAGAGATAGAGAGCATAATTGGATATAAAATGAATAATTTTTATTATACCAAATTAAAAATACTTTGCATAAACAAAAACCATATAACCAATATTAGGAGGAAAGCAGAAAACTATGGAGGGGAGTGAGGGAAGCAGGGAGTGAAGAAGGGAGAGAACATGAATCATGTAACCATGGAAAAAATATTCTAAAAAAATAAATTAAATAATGTGGGGGGAAATAAATAAACTATAAAAAATCAAATAAAAATGCTTGTAAGAAAACAATGTTTAAAACTATTTTATATGTAATTGGAAAAAATAAAATATTTTAAAAGGCATATTCTATTCTGAAGTGTGACCATTGCTCTAATGTTATGAAATGGTGCCTTCCTTATTCTCCTTTTAATCCACACCTAGTTACTATACTCATTGCTATATCTGGGGCCAAGAGCCTGGACTAGATGACCTCTAGAGGTCCTTTCCCACTCTCTAATCTTGAACATAGAGCAAATCAGGAAATAATTCCAGCCAGGTGCATGAGCACATTACTTGGGTGTGATCACAATTAATAGCCCAATTCAGCATATCAGATATTGAAAGACTCTTCCGGCTTGGAAAGATGATCTCTGATGTTTTTTGTTAAGTTTGCTTCTTGGCCAATAGAAGAGATTGGATTTATTCCACAGGCTTTTATTTTCAGAACATACTATTCTTTCAACCTCAGCCAGGACAGAAGATAAAGTTCAGGAAACCTTTATTGCAACTTGCACCACAGCTGGGGACAGCATTAAGCTTTCATCTTCTTCCACCTAACGAAGTTCTAGAAGGTCTAAATTGGGAAATGGGGCTGATATTTCCCTCTGTCAAACTGGGAGATTTAGTTCTCTGCAAACAATCCAGAGTTGGCAGCTGAATTAATGCCCTTCCCTTTTACAACTAGATAGAGTTAAGCTACTAACATAAAACAGGCCAGGACAAATTCCTGTGATGTGCCAGGTCATTAGGTCTATTTTCTGGGGAGATAAGCCACAGGCCATTCTTTCCCTATATTGCCTAGAAACACTTTACATCTACAATTTAGCCTACAGGTCAGATTGGTCCTTTGCAAAATGGCGGAATGGGAAGAGTTTTCCATTGCCTCCCACATGTTCCATTCTGTGTCCTGATCTCTCCTTAGTACACTTTCCCCATGGGCTACCTCAGACATCTAAGAATTCTACTGTCATACTGCCTTCCTCACTTTCAAAATATGATTTCACAAAAGATATTGGCAAATCTATTCACACTAGAGTATTATAAATGATAGATCAATGTGACATTTCTCCCCAGAAGATTTAATAGGTCTGTAGTAGGAGTAACATCTACTCTACATAAGCTAAGAAGTTGGGGTTATTTTCCTAAAAGGCAATGAAATCATCTTGAGGACATAAATGGTCCATGTCATGAAGGCTCCAGTCATTGAGGCAGCCTTCTGGAAGTCTAAATAAATAGAAACTCAGTTATGAAGAGGTGGGCACCACTTAACCTTGACATGCCTTTCTGACCAAGCATACCACTTACCATGGCCAATTCAGAGGTGAGTGTTGCTGTGTCCATCTGAATCAATGCTATATTCTGATTATTTGATATTCAATCCTTTCCATGGTATTCTTAAGTAAACCTGTTTTTGCTAAATGTTCTAGAGGATGCCCCTAAGCCAAAAAACATTATTATGATACTCTCTCTTTGTTGGTGGAGATGACTGGCAAGGTGGAGTTGACGAAAATGGGAAAGCTCCATTTTCTTCAGGCTTCATGACTTCTTCAAACTTTCCTGAAGTAATGATAACAACAACAACAACAACAATAATAACTAACATTTATATGGCATCTGCTATACATTTTGTGCTAAATGCTTTACAAACATGACCTAATTTGGGTTATTTATTTTTTTTAATTAATTTTAGATTGCTTTGGGAGGCAGGTATTATTATTATCTCCCTTTTACAGATAAGAAAACAGAGTCAGAGGTTAAGTGACTTGCCCAGGGACACCCAGCTAAGAAATATATAAGACAGGATTTCAACCCAACTCTTCCTGATTCCAGGTCCAAAGCCCTTTCTTTACTATGTCACCAGCTATCCCATTTTATGCAAGAATTCAGTCAGATTTGAACACAACTACAAAACACTTTTCACACAATTAAAACTGGATCTAAATAATTGGAAAAAATATTAAATGCTCATGGGTAGGATGAGCTAATATAATAAGAATGACAATCCTACTCAAATTAATTTACTTATTCAGTGTCATATCTATCAAACTACCAAAAAACATTTTATAGAATTAGAAAAAAAATTAACAAAGTTCATTTGGAAGAACAAAAGATCAAGAATATCAAGGGAAATAATGGGAAAATGTGAAGGATGGGGGCCTAGGAGTCCCGATTTTAAACCATACTATAAATCAGTGGTCATCAAAATAATATGGTACTGGTAATATGCTACAAAATAATATGGTAAGAGACAGAAGGGAGGATCAATGGAATAGTCTAGGGACAAATGACCATAGCAAGCTAGTGTTCAATAAATTCAAAGATCCCAATTTTGGGGATAAGAACTCACTATTTGACAAAAACTGCTGGGAAAATTAAAAAACAGTATGGGAAAAATCAGGTCTAAATCAACATCTCACACTCACACTCTATGCTGAGATTCAAAATGGGTAAATGACTTAAATATAAAATATTAAATCATAAATAAATTAGGTGAACATAGAATAGTATACCAGAAGAGTGATAAACACTAGGCAATGGGGGATAAGTGACTTGGCCAGGGTCACACAGCTGGAAGGTGTCTGAGACCAGATTAGAACCTAGGACCTCCCATCTCTAGACCTGACTCTCAATCTAGCAGCAACGCAACAATTCAGGACAATCCAGAAGAACTTATGAGAAAGAACGCTATCTACATCCAGAGAAATAACTGTAGAAACAGAAATGTAGAAGAAAAACCTAGGATCGATCATGTGGTTCTATGGAGATATGAGTAGGGTCTTGATGTTAAAAGATCACTCTATTACAAATATGTATAATATGGAAATAGGTTTTGAACAATGATACGTGTATATAACCCAGTGGAATTGCTTGTCAGCTCAGGGAGGGGGAGGGAAGAGGGGTGGGAAAAAAGAATCATGTAACCATGTAAAAATAGTCTAAATAAATTAATTAATTTTTAAAAATAAAAATAAAATACATTCTTTAATTTGCTGGGGGAGAAAAAATAATTCAGTCAGATCTAAAAAGGATCATAGGTATAATCCAGTCTTCTCAATTTCCTGATGAAAAAGTCCCCAAGATTCTATGACTTGTCACACCTGATGACAGGGTGACCTAGCTAGAAATTGATAATGATTCCCATTTATTGTGTTTTAAGGGTTACTAAGAACATTCTTCCCAATAACTCTGTAAGATAGGTAGTACAAACATTATTGCTCCAATTTTACAAATGGAAAATGAAGGCTTAGTTAAGTGAACTACACAGCGTCACACAGCTAGTAAGTGTCCAAGATGAGCTTTTATAGTTGAACTATGGTTTTAATCAAAGTCTTGACTGGCCAACTATATCAGGAAACTAAGAAGAGAAGAAGGAAGGAAAATAGGAGAAGCTGGATAGGAGGAGGGGAGAAAGGAGGGAGGCAACATGAATCATATAACTTCAGAAAACTTATGTGGAAATTTGTTATTAAAATTTTTTTAAGAAAATAAGAGGAAGAAGAAAGAAATAGACCACATTCTCTAAAACACTTTGAGGCTTGCAAGATACTTTCATCATGACAGTTCTGTGAAGTAGAATGAATATTAATTCCATCCCCATAATAGAGGTAAGTAAACTGACTCTTAGAGGAATAAGGTGATTTGTCCAAGGTCACACAGCTACTATGTGTCATAGCAATCATTTTAAGTCAGGTCTCCTGATTGAATCCCAACCTAGTACCCTTGGGCAAACAGTTCTTTGTTAAGGTCAGGCACCTTATGGTTCTCCTTTCTCCTTCAAACCCTACAAACATAACAAAACAAAATAAAACAATAAAATATGCTTCCTTTCAAACAGTAAACCTATGCAGCTCAGTTTTCCTCATGGTGACCTCTACTCTCCCTTCTCACAAAAGCAGGTCATCTTGTCACCTTCTCCATCACCTCTGACTCATATACTTTCACTACAAAATGTGGTAGAGGCATGGAGAGAGAGAGAGACGATTTGTAAGCCAAGATGCAAGAAAACAAGCTGGGGACCTGACCTGTCAATCAAGAAGAAGGTTCCAAATGGAATGTTCCCAGGAGTTGGCAGTTGAGGCTGGCTGAGGACCCTTGTGGGACTAGCTTGGCTTTGGGGCTCTCTGACCAAGGGAGAAACCTCTGCTCTCTCAGATTTGACTGAACAACAGTTGGAGAAAATCCAGGCTGAAGGAGAGCCCTGAACTAGTTTGTTAGTTCTGTCCCAGGCTGAAGGACCCTTGAGGGGGAGGGTGGGCTTCTGAAAACAGACTGAGAGACCTTGATGACTTTGTGAAGAAGAAAGAAGATTTTAACTGTTGTCCTCCATCTCTGACTGTCCCCCTGTCACAGTTGTGACTTCCCAAGCCCTCATAATCTTCATTTTAGATTAAGAACACCCTCGTCCCTCTTAACTCAGTTTCCCATCCTGTTTCCCAATAAACCCCCTGACTCAAAAAGAAAAAGAAAAGAGTAACTCTATAGTTCACTCAGGGGGATGGAAGAAGCCAAAGGCTTCAAGAAGAATTGGGAGGTGAGGGAGACAGGGAGGAGAGGGTGAAGGAGGGAGGGAGAGAGGATAGGAGAAGATTAGGAGAAATATTGATCCACTAGTCATCAGTAGGGATCAGTAGGCATTCCCCTGCATCAGCAGTGTCTCTCATCTATCCCCATTGCAAATAGGCAAGTGTGTCCCCATACTTAGTAGCAGCTCTCTCTAGTCACAGTCACTAGCAACAAGTAATAGTGTCATACAGATTATCTTTCTATTTAAAAAACAACCATAAATTGCTTAAGAAACAAAAGAACAATAACAATCATTTTTGCAAATTGCTTTACAAATATTGTATCATTTGAATCTCATGAAAATATGCCTGGGAAGTGGTTTTTATCAGCCAATCAATTAATAAACTTTTATTAAGCCCCTACTATGTGTCAGGCACTAAGCTAAATGCTCAGGATACAAAAAGAAGCAAAAGACAGTCCTTGCTCTCAGCATCTAAAGGAGAAGACACCATGTAAAAATATATTTACAAGCCAGCTTTATACAGGATAAAGAGGAATTAACCAACAGAGTGGAAAGCCTAGAATTAAGAGGAGTTGGGGAAGGTTTCCCACAAAAGATGGGATTTTAGTTGGTATATAAAGGAAGTCAGGGAAGCCAGTAGGCAGAGATGGAAGAACATTCTAGGCATGGAGGAGAGACAGAGAAAACTCTCACAGTCAAGAGATAGAATGTCTTGTTCCTGGCAGCAAGGAAGCCAATGTGCCTAAAGAGAAGAGTAGATGCCTGGGAGTAAAATATAAAAATACTCAATGAGTAGAAGGAAGACTAAGTTATGAAGGACTTTGAATGGCAAACAGAACATTTCATATTCGATCATACTGGCAATAGGGAGTCACAGGAGTTTACTGAGGGCATGGCATGGCAGGATCTGCATTTTAGGAAAAACCACTAAGGTGACTGAATAGATAATAGATTGGATTGGGGAAAGTTGAAGCAGGCAAATTCAGCAAAAGAATATTGCAATAAGCCAGGCAGGAGGTAACAAGAGTAGGTGCAATGGATAGCCTTATTACTCCATTCTACAAATGAGGAAACAGAAATAGGTTAAGTGACTCGTCCAGTCTCATAGCTAGTAAGTGCCTAAGTCTGGATTTGAACTCAAGTCTTCCTGACTCCAGGTCCCTTGCTCTACCTTCTATGCCACTCAGCTGTCTGAAAGAACAGCCTTTTGAAAATACTGGTTTCTTGTTTTGTTTTATTTCCTCCCTAGGAAATTCTATTTATTGAGTTGTCTACCTACCTCTATCTACCTCTCCTCTGTTACAATGAAAAGAAAACTGTACTGAGAGTCAAAAAACCAGGGTTTTAAACTGGATTCTGCCACTGCATAGAAGCTGGATGATCTTCTAAAAGTCTCTACTCTCATAAGCCTCAGTTTTGTTGTCTATTAAATAAGGTGGGGAAGTAAATGACCTGTCAGGTCCCTTTTAGCTCTCTGATTTCTCCCTCCATCAAATGTAAGTCAATCAATTGTTGAGTGCCTGGGTAGTGTGGCAACAGTGATCACTTAGTAAATGACTACTGATTGATGGATAAAGAACAGAAAATACTTTGCAAACTTTAAAGCAATCTATAAATGCCAACTATTAGTATATGTACAGAGCACTCTTTTAGATACCAGTGAGCTTAATTAAAGAGACAAGCAGGGAGATACAGTAAAGAATTAGAAGACAGGGTTCTTGAACTCAAGTAGGAAAACATGACATAACTAAAGAACTGTTTTATAAAAAGCAACATATAAGATTGAGTTTGTAAGATTAATATTTCTAATAGTTGTTGTTCAGCAATTTTTCAGTCATGTTTGACTCTTCATGATGCTATTTGAGGTTTTCTTGGCAAAGATACTGGAGGGGTTTGCCATTTCCTTCTCTAGCTCATTTTACAAATGAAGAAACTAAAGCCAACAGAATTAAGTGACTTGCCCAGAGTCTCACAGCACGTGTCAAAGGCCAATTTTGAACTCAGGAAGATTCAAGCCCAACACTCTATCCACTGAGCCACCTGATACATACCAATCAATAGAATTTAAATGCTGAAGGAATTAAAGCAGTGGAATAAACTAAAACAACAGTATGATCATGACATTTTGTTTAAGACTATTTTACTATTGAAGAAAGATACATTAAGAAAAGCTCTGTGTTTTATGTAAGATAATGTAAAATCATTATCTTTTGCCAGGTAATTTCACAAAAGCTAGGAGAAACTTTAGGGATCATCTGGTTCAGTGTATCTCATTTAATAGATGGAAAAAATGAACCCCAAAGAGGTTGAGTGATTTTCCCAAGGTCTCTGAGATAGTTTGTGACAGCCAGGAACATTGCCCTCAACACCTACTACATCTAGCTTAGCTTGGCCCAAACCAACCTTTCCAGTGCCTTCAAACATGACTGCCTTCCATGCATTCAAGGATATAGGCATATTAGCCCTTTCCCATCTTCTGTCTATATGCCTTTGCATTCATAGCTCTGCCATTGGAACACTATAGTTTCTCTCTGTCTCTCTCTCTGTCTCTCTGTCTCTCTGTCTCTCTCTCTGTCTCTCTGTCTCTCTCTCTCTCTCTCTCTCTCTCTATTTTTCTCTCTCTGCATCTGTACCTCTTAAAATCTTTGATTTCCATTAAGACTCAATTCAAATACCACCTACTTAAAGTCTTTCTGAGGTTCCCCAGCCACTGTCGCCTCCTTCCATATCCCTAAAGGTACTTGGCATACATTGTATTTTTTCCTCTACACTTAGATATATGAATGTCTCTCTAATTAGAATGTAATCTCTTTCAAGATGAGGACTGTTTGCATCCCCAATGTCTAGTACAGTGTCTAGAACTTAATAAATGTGTGTTAATTGATTACCTAAAAAGCAAATTCCTTCTACAGATCAAAAAAGCTCATTCATTGCCTTCCTTCTCCTCACTGCTCCTAAGTGTCATCTTTGGGAGCTTTGTCTCTATATTATTGTTTTTGCTTTTCTTCTTTAATTAATCTTTATCAATTTCATGACCAAACAATGGATAGAATTAGGGAAGACCAAAGGGACAATTTTAATTACATGAAATTTAAAACTTTCTGTGCAAGCAAAACCAATACAGCTAAGACTAGAAGGGAAATAGTTACCTGTGGAAGGGAAATCTTTGCAGCAAATTTCTCTGACAAAGTCTCATTACCAAGATCTATAAAAATATATCAAGATATATAAATCAATATATACATATAAAAATATATACATTTACAAGAATCTGAGCCATTCCCTAATTGATCAGTTGTCAAAGAACATGAACAAACAGTTCTCAAAGGACAAAATCCAAGTTACTAATAGCCATGTTTTTGCTTTCTCAAAAAGCCTCTTCCTTAAGGCTTTCATGACATTCCATTTAAAATATCTTCCCCAAACCCTTTTCCATATTTGTATTCAGCACCATCTGACTATCAAAAGATTTTATTCTTCTCAGTCTTAACAGTTTCATGTAAAACCACCACACAGCTTCCTGTACAAATAAATGTCGGTACATGAGTTCCAAGAACAGGTTTATTTGG
Organism: Monodelphis domestica; assembly: GCF_027887165.1. Classification (NCBI taxonomy): domain Eukaryota; kingdom Metazoa; phylum Chordata; class Mammalia; order Didelphimorphia; family Didelphidae; genus Monodelphis; species Monodelphis domestica. The sequence goes on along the minus strand of NC_077228.1, from coordinate 62,982,848 downwards.
GTACTGAACCAGATCATATCCTGTCAGGTCAGTTACCACCTTCCCACTCAGTAACAATCCTATTGCATTGTGGTCAAAAAGTCACAGAAATGTAGAATAAGATCATTTGGTCCTAATTTTGCAGATGAAGACTGAGACCCAGAAAGATCAAGTGAAACTTTGGACAAATATTGTCCAGGTTTTCTTGGCAAAATTCTGGAATGTATTGGTAAAAAGGGGGCTAATTAACTTTTTCTTCCTTTCTTCCTTTTTTCTTTCTTTTTTTAATTTTGAAGCTAATGAACTTTTTAACCAAAAAACATTGACCACAGAGTCAGCATAACTTCAATGACAGGTTATGATTGACTAAATTTTCTTTTTTGACAGGGTTACCAAACTGGTAGATGAGGAGAATAGTATAAATATAATTTAATCTAGATTTTATTCTGCTACTTGAGTTCCAATACTTCATTGCCTTGTTCCTTTTGAACAATTCCATCTGAATGCACCATAAGCATCTCAAGCTCAACATATACAAAATAAATCTGTTCCTCAAGATTAACCCTTCGCCCTAATTCCCCTATTCCTGCTGACATTACCATCTAGCCAGTCACCTAGGTTTACAAATTCATCGTTGACTCACTCTCATATGCTGACTCACCCCAACCAATTTAGTTGCCAAAACGTGTGGATTCTACATTTTTGTATTCATCTTTTTCTCTCTAGTCACACAGCCACCAGTCTACTTCAGGTACTCATTACTTCTTTTTCTTCTTCCTCAATTATATGTAAAAAGAATTTTAATATTCAAATTTTTTTAGTTCCAAGTTTTCTCACTTTTTCTATCACTTCTTTCTCCCCCACTCCCTACCTTAGATGGCAGGCAATCTGATATCGATTTTACAAATGCAATCATGTAAAACATTTTCCTATATTAGTCATTTAATGGAAGAGAACTCAAAAGAAAAGAAAGTGAAATATAATGATTCAGTCTGCTTTCAGACACAATCAGTTTCTTTCTCTGGAGACATTTCTCATCCTGATCCTTGGAGATTGTCTTGGATTGCTGTATAGCTGAAAATAGCTAAGTCATTCATAGCTGTTCATCATACAATATTTCTGTTATTGTGTACAACATTCTCCTTGTACTGTTCACATCACTTTGCATCAGTTCATGTAAGTCTTTCCATCTGGTTCTGAAATCATTCTGATTGTCATTTCTTATAACACCATAGTATTCTATTACAATCATATACCCTAATTTGTCATAGCCTTTCCCCAATTTATGGGCATGCCCTCAGTTTCCAATACTTTTCTACCACAAAAAGAGCTGCTGTAAATATTTTTGCACAAATAGGATCTTTTCTCTTTTTTTATCTCTTTGGGATATAGACTTAGTTGTGACATTGCTGAATCAGAGGGCATTGAGTTTATCACCCTTTGGAGATGGTTCCAAATTGCTCTCCAGAATAGTTGGATCATTTCACAGCTCCACCAACAATGAATTAATGTCCCAGTTCTCCCACATCCCCTTCAATGCATCATTTTCCTTCTCTGTCATATTAGGCAATCTGATAGGTGGCCCTCATCACTTCTTATATCAAGACAGTTCAATTTCTTCCCAATTGGCCTCCTGGCTTCAGGCTCTCCCCCTTCAAACCTTCCTCCACAAAACTGCCAAAATTGTATTACTAAAGTATAGATCTGACTATCAAATTCCCTGGACTCAGAAGTTTCAGAAGTTTCGTATTTCCTCAGGTTAAAATGCAAACTCCTCTAACTTTTAAAGCCATTGACAACCTGGTTCTAGCCTACTTTTCCCAGTTAATTTCTCATTAATGTCCCACCTACCCATATTATATAATTTCAGTCACATTGTACTGCATTAGTTGTTGTCTTTATACATGATAAGTCATCTCCTGTTTCGTATAATGTACTTTATTCTCTCTTTACATACATTTTTAGTAATCATAGATTCATTCAATTTTCCAGGTCAGCATGATCTACTCTTTTTTATAAAAGGTCTTTCCTGATTCTCCCTGTAGTCATTAGATCCCTCACCCCACCAAGAGAAAATATATTTACTTCATATATATTTTGTATTGACTTTTCTATGTACATATTTGTTCTTCAATAAAATGTCATATTTGTGAATTGTATTTCATCTTTATTTTTGCATCGTTGGAGCCTAGTATAATTCATTTACGTAGTTGCTTAATAAATGCTTGCTAGGGAATAAATGGATTGTGACCAAGTATTATAGGTGATAAAGAATTTCAAACTACTCTTGCAGAAATTCTAGAAGTTTTTAGGCTAGATGATAGTCAATGAGATGAATTAAGAATTGTTTGAATGAATTGCCCAACTTAAAGAGTTGTCACTAATTATCTTGACCTTGAAATAAGTTCTCCAATGGAATGCCCCAGGGATCTATACTTGTGTCTTTTCCTGTTTAACATTTTTCTTAATGGCTTGGGAAAAAAATATGGAGGTCATGCTTATCACATTTTCAGATAATGAATGGCAGCTGATAGGATCTGAAAAAACCCAGATGAACTTGGAAAGTGATGTCAAATTCAAATAGAAATCTATCCCTGAGGATCACATACTGATTTAGAAAACCACTTATTAACATTATCTATGTTGTGCTGTATTTTTGTCTTGTAAAACATTTTCCAAAGACGTTTTAATCTGGTTGAATTTCACTCAGAAGTTTAGTCATCCACTTGCCTCAAAAGTGATATCTCTGAGCTAGAATATTGGTAAATCAAATAGGATGGAATGTAATGGGAATAAATGCAAAGTCATACACTTAGAGTCAAAAAATTGACTTTCCATGTATAAAATGAAGAAGATATGTTTAGACAGCAGCTTGTCTAAAAAAGATCTAGGGGTGTTAATAGGATGCTACTCATGATGAATTCCCAGTATGATATAATAGGCAAAAAAAACTGTAATCTTGGACCTAATTTAAAGAGATGGAACCTTCAGGAACTAGGAGGTGACTGTACTATTTTTCCCTGTCCCATTCATATAACTTCTAAATGTTGTTTTTAGTGTGGGGATATCAATATAGAAAGAACATTAATAAGCTGGAGCACATCTATAGAAGAGCATGTAGAAGAGACTTAAGAAAAACATGTGAGAATGAATTAAAGAAACTAGGAACATTCAGCCTCTAGAAGGCTCAAAGTGAATAAGGTGGTTTGTTCAAATATCTGAAAAGCTAACGTATGGAAAAATGATTCAAGTTGTTTTGTTTGATGCAGGGGATAGAACCAGAAGTGACAAGTAGAATTTGCAAAGAGGCAGATGTAAATTTGAGGTAAGAAAAATCTTCCAAACAATAAATGTTATTCAAAAGTAGAACCTAAAGTGCCCCGGAAGATAGTCAGTTCCCTCTCACTGATGATTCAAGCCAAAGGCTGAATGCCCACAGCTTTTTCAGGTATGTTTTAGATTGAACGGTCTCCAAGGTCTTTTCACACTCTGAAATTCTATGATTCTGAGATTGGTCTGAGATTATACAAGTTAAATAAAAAAGCAGAGGTAGAACCTGGTAGAGTCCCATTAACCTTGTATTGGACAAAATTAAAGATCCAAGCTTTGGGGAGAAGAATTCACAATTTGGTTAAAAAATTATTGGGAAAACTGTAAATCAGACTGGCAGAAATTAGATATGGATAAATTCCTTACCCCATTCATCAAGTTAAAGTAAAAAATGGTTACATGAGCTAGGCAAAAAGTAAAATATCATGAGTAAATTAGATGAACAAGCAACATAATAGCAAATTTGTGGAAAGAATTTATGAATAAATAAGAGATAAAAAGAATTGTGAGGTGTAAAATTGTGAGGTGTAAAATTTCAAATATATTAAATTAAAAGGGTTTTGCAAATAAAACTAATGTGGCCAAGATTAGAAGGAAAGCATGGGGGAAATTTTTATAGACAGTTTATCAGATGGAGATCTCATATCTAAAATATATAGAGAACTTTGACACATATATGCATAGAGCCATTCCTCAATTGATAAATGGTAAAAAGATATAAAGACAGGTTTTAGATGAAGAATCAAAGCAATCTATTACTATGTAGAAAATATTCTAAATAATTGTTGGTTGGAGAAGTGCAAATCAGAACTTTAAGATTTTATCTCATACCTATCAAGTTGACTAAAATGATAAAGGGGCAAAATGGCAAATGTCAGAAGGGATGTAGAAAAAAAAGGGACACTAATACAGGGTTGGTGGAACTGTGAACTGATCCAACCATTTTAGAGAACAATCTGAAATTATGCTCAGAGAGTGACAAGTTTGTGTATACTTTTTGGCCCAGAAAAATCACTATTAGGTTTATTTCCCAAGGTGTTCAGGGAAAAAGAATGTATACATTCTAAAATATAGCTCTCTTTGGGGTATCAAAGAGCCAAAAATTGAAGTGATGTCCATCAACTGAGGAATAGCTAAACAAATTATGGCATATGGTTGTAATGGAATACTACTGAGCCATAAGAAATGATGAGCAGATTAATTTTGGAAAAACACAGAAAGATCTACATGAAATTATAAAAAGTGAAATGAGCAGAACCAAGAGAAGATTATATATAGAAAAATAAATATTGTTTGAAGAATGACTTGTGTATATATATCTCTAGAAAAAGAATTGATAAATAGAAATAAGACAGATATAGATATATCTTTTTGTCAGATGATATTTTCTCTCATGTGGGGAGGGAAGGAGGGAGAGAGGGTTGTATTGTATTGTAGTGTAACAAACAAATTAATTAAAATTTGGAAAAAATCACATTGGCAACTTCAACATTCCTAGACATTTAGTGACCCCTTCCAAATGAATAGCTGGACCTTCCCATTTCTGGCTTGAGCCAAATTTCTATAAGAAATGTGAGCACATGTAAGAAGTCAGTCAAGTTAACCCAATAAAGAAAATTGTGAGTTCCTTCAAGGAAAATGGACGTGGAAAGGTACTGCCAAATGCACTCAAGTGGCCCTACTAATAGCTATCATCCTGGATGGCTGCTGTTGATGTTTACTGGGCTTCATGCCAGATCATACCATTGTCTTCCATCCATCTGTTCAGAAATCTGAACAAACAATTCCACGTCTTCAGAAACATGTTGACTTGTTTTTGGATCCTCATCAGAGTTCATTTTTCTCCTGCCCCAGACTAAGCAATGACAACTTCATAGAAAAGGCAAATCGGATCTCAGTTGAAAATGATCATCTTTACATTTTATCAGGCAGTCAATCAATGGGCATTTATTAAACTCTTACTATTTGCCTGACTCTGTCTAAGCAATAGGTACACAAAGAAAGACCAAAGCACAGTCTCTACATTAAAGCAACTCACATTCTAATGGGGAAGAAAGCATGTAATTATAACATCTATGCAAAATACATACAATATAAGTGGAAGCTAAATTCATGAGGAAAGCACTGGGGAATGGAGATATGGGGAACATGTTTATTAACACTCAAGTCATTTCAGTCTTGCTAATGTGTTATTTTCCTTTCTTTATTTCTCTTTTCTGTAGTCTAAGTCTGTCCTGAAGTTTCAATAACTGGAAGGAAATAGAGAGGCACAACCCAAAAAAATAAAAAACTTGGGGGATGGGAGACAGTGGTCTCTCTATCTTCAAATGTATGAAGGGTGATCATTTGGAAAAAAAAATGGATTGAGTTTGCATAGCTGGCTCCAGAAGACAGAATTAGGATATTGTTAGAGATTTTTAGCTCAGTGATGAGCTCCCTGTCACTGATGAGGTTCAAGTAATGGCTGGATGACTACCTCTCAAGGGTGTTGTAAAAAGGATTCTTCCATAGTACGGAAGGTTGAACTAGCTACCCTCTGAAGTCCCTTTAAATTCAGTGATTCCAAGATTCCCCATATATGCCGATCATTATTATCATTCTTTCTCTATGTCTCACTCCTTTTATTGTTTTTCAGGTGTTTTCAGTCATGACTGACTCTTCTCTCATTTGGGGTTTGCTTGAAAAAGTTACTGCAGTGGTTTCCCATTCCCTTTTCTAGTTCATTTTACAGATGAGGAAACTGAGGCAAACAGAGTTAGATGAACTGCCCTGAGTCACCTAGCTAGTGCCAGACACCATATTTGAATTCAGCAAGGTGAATGTTCTTGACTCTAGACCCAAAGTTCTATCCAATATACCTCCTACCTATCCACACTCCTCTGATACTTGACCTTAAATTCTAACTCTCAAAATTATCTTCCTGGATTGGACCTCAAAGATGAAGCTTTGTCTCCAGAAGGTCATAGTAAAATTGCACTTGTTGATTATAAGAAAGGGGGGGGGGTTAGGAGGTGAGATAGACAGTTGTTATCCAATATGGTCAATCCAGCATCAACCATTTATTAAGCACCTTCTCTGAGGCAGACATTCCACTAAGAGCTGCGGATACAAATACAAAAAATTAACATTTTCTACTCTCAAAGAACTTACATTCTAATGGTTCGGCTGAAAATTGAACATGGAATAGTTAACTTTAAGGAGATAGAGAAGATGTGAAAATAGAGAAGCAACAGATTTCCAGAGGGCTGAGGCAGTATAATCCAATAAGATAAGGAGAGACAAATCCAAAGTAGACTATGGTTCATAGAAATGGGCAGCTAAGTAGTAAAGTAGATTAAATGCCAAGCCTGGAGTCAGGAAGACTCATTTTCCTGAGTTCAACTCTGGTGTCAGACACTTACTAGCTATATGACTCTGGGTAAGTCACTTGACCCTGTTTGCCTCAGTTTCCTCACCTGTCAACGAGTGGTAAACCATTCTATTATCTCTTCCAGGAAAACCCCACATGGGGTCATGAAGAGTCAAACATCACTGAATAATAACAAAACAGGATGGGCAGGGAACAAGGTCTGGCACCTCCACCCTCAAAATATGCATTTCTACTCTTCTCTCACCCTTCTCACTCCAAACACTTCCACTTTCTATTTCTCTTAGCATATTTGAAATATAAACAAAGGATATGAATACTTTCTGGCCATCTTTTCACCATGCTCTGTTCAGACTATCTACCTCTTCCATACCAGAATCTTTGACCCCATCCTTGGTCCCCCAACTCTGATAGATGAGTTTTTTGCTTTATCTTTTCTGGGTTTAGGCCCCCATTATATTTCCTGGCCATCTTCATACCTTATTCCTTCTCAGGCACCCCCTCCTCATTTTCTAGGACTCCTTCATGGGTTGTCTCCCCTATTAGAATGGGAGATCCTTGAGGAACAATATTTTTTCCTTTCCTGCATTTTATAAGCAGTTATTAATGCTTGCTACCTATCTAGCTACGGGACCCTGAGCAAATCATGATGGTAAATAGTGGATAAACAAAGGCATACAGTCTAATGATTCAATAGCATTCAAAATGGCACACATAAATCCATTTAAGTGTAGTGTGCATAGGCTCAGTTAGATAATGCCATCTAGCAAGAGGCCCTCAATAAGATATAAATGATAAGTAAAGTTAATTGGCATTGCTACAAGAGCCTCAAATTGGGGGGTGTTTTCAGGGTTTGTTAACTCATCATCCAGACTACAGAGAGACTATTCCTCCAAATGGTTCAATTAAAATCCCTCCCTGTCTTGATTTCCACCCTTTCCCCTTAACCACAGCCTCCTACTCTCACTTACTTATCCCTTCTCCTAGGCTCCTCAACAAAGTTGCCTAATTGTTATTTTTCATCATTTTCAGGGTTTGCCATTTCCTTCTCCAGCTCATTTTACAGATGAGGAAACGGAAGCAAACATGGTCAAGTGACTTGCCCAGAGTCACAAAGTTAATAAGTGCGTGAGAGCAGAATTGAACTCAGGAAGATGAGTCTTCCTAACTCTAAACCCAGTTCTCTCTCCACCATGTCACATTGCTTCCCCTAAGGGTGCCCTAAAGTCCAAGATAAAACTCCAAGGTAGAGTCAAGACTCAGGGTCTGGGCATACATTTCTGTCCTTGATCAATCAATAAATATTTATTGAGTACCCATCATGTGCCAGGAACTGTGCTAAGTTCTGGGGACACAAAAAATGTTTTGACGATAAATATGGATCCCTAAGAAAGGAGCCTTCTCTCTCCATTTTCTAGATTTTAATTAATTAATCTGAATTTAAATAGCTTGTGACATTTTAGGAATGACAATGGATAAGTACAAAATGGTAAATGAATTTATTTTCCATTCTATATCCAGTAAGCCTACTTGGCACATTAAGCACATGCCTAGGAGCTACCCAAATTGAAACACCCCTATTCCCAAGAGCAAAGCAAATAGTTTGGTGTCCTTCCCTCCCACTCAGGGCTGAAGAATTTTTCCTTCTGGTACAGACAGGAGGTACCACCCCCCACCCCAGCCTGGGAACATGAGAAACCAGAGCAGTAGGTCCCTTCTCTACCCTCTCCCACTCTACAGCTTGGAAATGTTTACTGGGAGCACTAAGAAAAGGATGACTGGCTGCTAAATGGCCCTTGGAGCCATCAGAGTGGAACTCTGTATCCTCAATTATTCTCAAGAGTTGGGCGAGTGGGTGGTGCACACCTATAATTGCTGTTACTAGTGGAGGCTGGGACTGGTAGATTGTTTGAGCTTGAGAGTTCTGACCTACACTTCTAAAATGTCTTCCCTAAGTTCAGAATGAGTATGGTAAGTTCCCAAGAGAGGTTGCCATTGGAGGGGTAAACCAGTTAAGAATAAAAACAAAGGAGACCAAATCAGCATCAGAACTAAGCCTTTGAGGGGTTATACAGCTTCCAGCCTGGAAAAGATAAAGAATTTCTATCTCAAAAAAAAAATTTAAGTTACATTTAGAAGAAAAATGAAGATAGGAATTTTCAATATCCTTCTCTATGACACACATTTAGAAAGTTTTCAATCTTAAAGTATTTATTAAAATGTTGAAAATGAACCTATGAATTAAATAAGAGAAAAAATATGACTTTTTCATTTAAGAAGTGAACTATTTTTAGCATGATGCCATAGTCTTTTCAATGAAAACTTTTTTTAAAAGACCTTACTGGGGGCTAGTAGCTAGCTCAGTGGATCAAGAGGTGTAGAGATGGGAGGATCAAGGTTCAAATTTGGCTTCAGATTAATTCCTGTTAGACCCTGGACAAGTAACTCCACCCCAATTACCCAGCCCTCACCATTCTTCTGCCTTGGAACCCATAATGAATATAAGACAGAAGGTAAAGGAGAGGTAGGGGGAGGAGAGAAGGAAGGAAGGAAGGAAGGAAGGAAGGAAGGAAGGAAGGAAGGAAGGAAGGAAGGAAGGAAGGAAGGAAGGAAGGAAGGAAGGAAGGAAGGAAGGAAGGAAGGAAGGAAGGAAGGAAGGAAGGAAGGAAGGAAGGAAGGAAGGAAGGAAGGAAGGAAGGAAGGAAGGAAGGAAGGAAGGAAGGAAGGAAGGAAGGAAGGAAGGAAGGAAGGAAGGAAGGAAGGAAGGAAGGAGGGAAGGAAGGAAGGAGGGAAGGAAGGAAGGAAGAACACATAAGGTCTCTTTCTAGACTCAGATCAAAAGCAATACCTCACTCACAAACATGAAAGCACCATAGGACTGGAGCACTGAGTGTTTAAATGAATGAAACATTAAATAATGAAATTATCACTGAAAGCTTAGATGGGTAGTAGCCTGGGTCCTAGAATCTCGGAAAGCAATTAATCATTTCCCTGGGGCCTAATGGGTAACGGTGACCTTTACTTTTTGCTCTTTTCTAGGGGTAGGAAGAAAAGGACAGAAAGCTTTTGGAAATTGTCCAGTGGCCTGGAATTCTGGGAAATTCTCTGGACATCATGCATCTCCTATACCCTCTACCAGGAATATCTGAGCAGGAATTTCTTTTCCTTTCCTATATGACAACTATTATTCTCTTCCTAACACTCACAGCCTGAGATAATCACAGAGTTTAGCATTTTATTATCATTTGTCACGTGTTTTTGTCTAATTTTTATAGGTTCAAGCTTTAGTTTTTTCAATTATTATGATAATTTATTAAAACTGGGATCTCTGTTTCATACTTCTTTGTACCCCGCATGGGCAACTGGTACAAGAGGCTCTCAAAAAATGTGCTAAATTGGTGATTTAATTAAGAATCAATTGCTGATAAATAATTATTTATTAATTGGGTGGTTACTTAATGCTGGTCACAATGTAAGTACTTGCTTGATGGATGGATTAAGCAGAAGAGTTAAAGTGACTGAAATTACAGGAATGTGCCTTTGCTGGCAGGGAGATAGATGATGTTTGGGAATATGAGGGAACAGTGTGATGGAGCATCCAGAAAACCAAATGCCATTGTGGAAAGTGCTTCATCCAGAGCAAGTGATGGGGTGGTCCTAATGTTCTCTGCCTTGGTCAGACCATATCATCCTGAGGACCCTAGTTTAGGAAGACCAATCAAATACCAAGTATAGAGGACAAGGACTTCTTGTAGGAGCTCTAAACTGCACCATTGTTGCAATGACTGATTAATGCAGGAAACTCCTGGTATAGAAACTTTTTCCACCCAAAAATCTCAGCAACTAATTTATAATTTAAAGACTTGGAGAGCTGTCTCTAAGAGGACCTGAGGGCATACGTTTCTTGTCTGTGGTCACACAGATTGCACATGTCAGTATCAGAATTTGAACTCAAGTTCAAAGCAAGGACCCTAACCACTACACCATGTTTGCTCTCCTTAACCATTAAAAGCATCAGAAAATATAAGAGCCTGCCTCATAAAGCAATGTATTCCAGCAGGGTGCACATTAGCTGAACAAAGTGGAATAATTATATACACTTTATTAAGATTTTACTACTTAAAATAAAGAGGTATTATTCAATGTGTCCTACTTTTGCTTTAATTACCTTTTTGACATGATATATCATGGAGTTCACAAGATTTTTGGCATATATCCTTTAGCTCATCATGAAAAAACAATTTTATTGTATTGGATATTAAGCCTACCTTTGACGAACTCTCCATTTTTCCACAGCCATATTTTTTAACCCTTTCCTTGTGCCTTAGAATCCATACTAAGTATTGGTTCCAAGGCAGAAGAGCTGGAAGGGCTTGGCAAAGGGGGTTGAAGTGACTTGCCCAAGGTCACACAGCTAGAAAGTATCTGAAACCAGAACTGAACCCAGGACCTCCCATCTCCAAGCCTGGCACTCTAATCCCTTAAGCGTCCTTGCTGCCACAGATATAAGCTTTCAATGAAAATTAAATCAGGCAAGGTCTCAGATTTCTGAACTATATTTCTTTCAATCTCTGGGATAAATTTCTTAACCATATATCATGGTGCAAGGCTGTGTTGTAGCATTTCACCTCAATTTGGAAATTTCTGTCTTTCCAGAAAAATTCTGTTTTTCAGTATTACAATATATTTCTCAGACTTATACTATCAATGAAGTCAAAACATTTGGAGGATGTAGCAAAGGACATGAGGGGTATGTGGAGGTTTTACAGTAGGATGGAGATGTACATTTACAAGCTCATTTAGACTCCTTCAAATGACAGTTCTACATAGCCCTGATTGAAAAAAGTTAATTTTATCTTTAAAAATTAAATTTTTCCAATTTTCAGCAATCTGACTTTTGCATTGCTTTTCACGTGATAAATCTTTCTTTTTATAGCAATCTGATGTTTTGTTTTTACTGCTATGTTCTCTTCTCTTCTACCTTCAAGAACCCTGTGCTGCATTGTAGAGCAATAACAATCCCTTCATGTCCCACTGATGATCTTTGCTGTTTTCTGAGGTTCCATTTTTTTGAGACACATTTGTCAGCTCTTGGAATTGTTTTTCATTTTTTATTACATTTTCCTGTATTCTTCTGTGAGCCTGATCTTCAGACTCAATTGATCTTTGAAATGCTTGACCTCCCCCACATCAAGAGCTGCCAAAATATTTCTAATAGGCAGTGAAGTATGCTCTTTAAGAGGGCCAACTTTTCCACATTTTCTTGGAATAATATCTGATAAAACCACAGAATTAAAAATACAACAAAAATGAAGCAATAAAATGTATATTTTGCCTGGAATCCAACACAGCTGACAGGATTAACTTAAGATTGGAAAACCAGTTCTATCTGGTTTCATCTAATCATGATCAGATATCCTGAGTCAACATATTATCAGTATAAGCATACAGGCATGACCATTGCTGCCATATCAACATTATTGCCTCTTCTAAGGAGAGATGAAACAGAAGAAGGTTAAAAAAAAGTCCAGGTATAAGTGAGATAAAATATGGCTTGGATCCTTCCTAAAATGGTGGTCATTTGGGTGAGGATTGTTGGCACCAATGAGGAAAGGAAGACCCTGGAGCAGAGGTTTCTCAGCATGATAATTCCAAAGAGAATTCAGGCACAAGTGATATGTGTTATCTATTTCACCCTGTCTTTCCTCCTTTTCCTTAAGAGCTCATGTCTGAGTTTATTCTCATCAGGTACATGAACTTGCATGGAAGGTGGTAGGGAATGCAGCTTTATTTTCACTAACTTCTAAATAAACCTAACATTCCCTACAATTATGATTAAAAGGGGCAGTCCGTAGATTTAGCAGACTATCCAAGGAATCCTTGAGGGATAAAAATAAAAAGTTAAGATCTCCTGGCTTAGAATGAACTAAGACTAATTTTGTTATTATTTTCTTTAGAAAAAGAAAACTGAATTGAAGAAAATCAAACAATTATGATTACTCTTTGGGATAGATGAGACAATGAATGATAAATCATGGTGAAATAATTAACTTATTTTTCATGTTTTCTCTTTCAAGGAAAATGTAAGAGAGGGAAAAAAAACAGTTAATAAGAAATTGATGCCTATGACAGGTAAAGACATAGCCGTGCATCCACTAGAAAGGCTTTATGAATTCAAGTCATTAGTTTCAGGTGAGCTTTATCCAGAAAGAACTAACAGATGTGATTACTGAGCCACTGTCAATAATCTAAGAGAAAGGCAATGATTCTACAGAATTAGATTCCAAAAATAATGTAAGATGCAAACTCTATAACAGTAAGAATGACTGATGCTTGGACCCTGCCTACCAAAAAAGAAATCAAGAATATATCATTAAATAGATGGTTAGTGAATGTTAGTAAAAGAAGTGATGATTGCAAAGAGATAGCAGAGCCTCATCAAACAGGCTTTGTTAGGCTAACCTCATTTCCTTTGTAGGTACGGTTGTTAGATGGGTAGTTTGAGGGAAATCTATATATAACGCTTGCCTACATTTTAGCAAACGTTTGATAAATTCTGATATTCTTTTCTTGTTGAAAAGATGGCAAGATGTGGCCTAAATAGTAGTATAATTAGACATAATTTAAACTGATTCAATTGCTAGGTGCAAAGAATAGTCGTTAAGGATTTGAGGTCAACTCAGAAGGAGGTCTCCAGTAAAGTTAGTTCTCTGAGGATTTGTGTTGAACCTTGATGATTAAGGAAGGAAGGAAATGAGAATTATTAAGTGCTTACTATGGGTCAAACACTGTGTTAAGTGTTAAGAATATAAATACAAGGGGAAAAGTAAAATAGATTCTGCCCTCGAAGAGCTTACATTCTAATGGGGAAGACAGCACACAATCTAGCTAAAGGAAGAGGTGGGGAATTGTGATTTGGAAGGTACTCAGCAGGGGCATGGTTCTGAAACCTAGAAAATCTGGAAGAGGACCAGGAAGAAAATGAAGTCAGGTCCATCTGGACCCTTCTATAAAATGGAAGCTCCAAGAACTCACCAATAGGAGAAGGGGCTTCTTAAAGATGAATTTTCTAGGATGAGCAGATCTGAGGTGTGGTAGGCTGTTCCTGGACAATGTGGCCTTAAGAGCTGAAGGAATTTCTAGGATAAGACAGTTGTAGAAGGCAACATTTCAAAGTCTAGAATTTAAGTTAGTGACAAAGCCAGGAGGTTTCATGCTTATATAATATGCAGATAATGCAGAACTGAAGAGAGGTCCATTAGAGAAATTTGACCCTCTGAATGACAGCTGGGATTTTAAAAGACCTTGAGAGGATAGAACATTGGAAGGAAGGAAGGAAGGAAGGAAGGAAGGAAGGAAGGAAGGAAGGAAGGAAGGAAGGAAGGAAGGAAGGAAGGAAGGAACGAAGGAACGAAGGAACGAAGGAACGAAGGAAGGAAGGAACGAAGGAACGAAGGAACGAAGGAACGAAGAACGAAGGAAGGAGGGAAGGAGGGAAGGAAAAGAGCATTGATGTTCTAGGCATTATGCTAAATGCTTTACAAATATTATCTCATTTGATCATCACAACAACCCTAAAAGGTGGTTTATTATTATCCCTATCTACAGATGAGGAAACTGAAGCAGACAGAGGCTAGGTGACTTACTCAGGGTCCCCCAGATAATAAACATCTGAGGTAGGATTTTATCTCAGATGTTCTGACTTCAAGTCTATCACTCTTAGCCACATTATCTCAGAATTGTAATTTTGGTTCTTGAAGATTAAGCATTTGATCATAAACTTCCTGAGTGCAAAAAAAAAACTCATATTTCAACCTTATAATCCTAATATAACATATTGAAAGATAATTAATGTAGGTCAATGCAAAGTTAATAAATACTGAATTGAAATGGACAAGTCAATAATGTGGTACCATGACATACTGATTTAGTCACTGTGAATCTAAGCATCATGGTAAGTGTCCTGGTCTTTAGTCTATGGAATTAAGGCAACTTCTAAGGACTCCACAGGGCATAATCAGGACTGATATCAAAGTGGTAACTCAGCAAATCCTCTAGACCACGTCAATGGCCACCATGGAAGCCCATAGCCGTAGAATGATAAGATCATAAATCTTTAACAGGTAAAAACCTCAAAGGCCATCAAATTCCAGTATCCATATAGTATCCAGTTAAGACAAGGCGAGAACTCTGGCACTATGGTCCTTGGATGGAAAAGATGTATGATTGTGGGGAGTGCAACTGGAGTTCCCAGAAAAATTTAGCTCTCTGTTTGGATTTCAGGATTTGCAGATCACAGAGAGGGGGATACTTGGTATAAACGCCTGGCACACCAGGTATGAGTGAGCACAAGTGGCATCCCCAAGCAGAGGAACATTCTCCTACCAAACAAGGCAGAAACAAGAAGAGGGGGCATGGGGTGTGTGTGTGTGTGTGTGTGTGTGTGTGTGAGAGAGAGAGAGAGACAGAGACAGAGACAGAGACAGAGACAGAGACAGAGACAGAGACAGGGAGGGAGGGAGGAAGTAGACAGAAAGTAATCTCAAATAAATTGGCAAGAGAATAAAGAGAAGAAAATGTATAATGATCAATTGTGAATGACTTACCTATTATCAGCAATGCAAAGACAATTCCAAAGGACTCAAGATGAAAAAGGCCATCTATCACCATAGAAGGAACTGATGGAGTCTGAGTGCAGATTGAAGCACACCATTCTTCACTTTATTTCTTCCATGAATTTTTCTCTAGTATAAACTACATGTCTTCTTTCACATGATGAACATGGAAATATGTATTCTGTGATAATACATGTACAACCTATATCATATTATCTGACTTCTTGGGAGGAGAGGAGAACAAGCATCATAAGATGTCAGAAAATTATTTAAAACTGTATAGGGGCAGCTCAGTGACTCAGTGGATTCAGAACCAGGCCTGGGGATGGGAGGTCCTGGGTTCAGATATAATCTAAGATACTCCCTAATTGTGTGACTCTGGACAAGTCACTTAACCCTCACTGCCTAACCCTTATTGCTCTTTTTCCTTGGAACAAAATGCATAGTATTGATTCTAAGATGGAAGTTTAAAGTTTTTTTTTTTAATTATATTGACATGTAATTTGAAAAAACTTTTTTTTTTAATTTTTTTAAAAAGAGATTGAATGGAAAGTTATCCCCAAGGGAAGGTACTAACAGTGGGAGGGACCAGGAGAGACTTCTTCCAGAAGGGATTTGAAATGGGTCCAGAAGGATGCCAGGGAAGTTAAGAGGAGCAGGTGAGGAGAGAAAGTGTTCCAAACATGGCGAGGCATCAGAAGATGGATAGCCTTGCCAGGAAGAGTAAAAATCAGATGTTTCTGGATTGTGAAGCATGTGAAGGAGAGTCTCAGTTGGTGAAAAGCACTTTGAGAATGTGTAGAAATGAACTTGGAGTTCTAAGATCTATGTTCAAGTTCACTTGTGATCTGTATACCATCAGACCAGTCACTAGATTTTGACCAACAATCAATCAACAAACATTTATTAAGCACTTACTGTATAGGAAACTCTGTGCTAAGGGCTGGGAGTACAAAGACTTCTCCCAAGGACTTTGCATTCTTTGAGCTTCAGTTTCCTCATCTATAAAATGATGATTAGAAATGCCTATGATAAGGGTCAGAAGGAGTGGAATGTGTTGCAATGCAGCATACAAATGTAAAGTATTATTTATTATTCAAAAGATGCAGAAGTCATTGTCCACCATCTAGAACTGGAAGAGTCATTAAAAGTCATCTAGGATAACCCTCTAATTTAAACAGAGAGTGTGACTGAGGGCCAAAGACATCGAGTGACTTGTCTTGTCACATAGGTAGTAATATAGAGGAAAGTCAAGATTCAAACCCAGATCCTCTGCTTCCAAAACCAATATACTTCCCACTGCCTAACACTGCTCCAGGTTGCTGCAATGACTTTCATAGAAGGACTCCTGGGCTGCTTGGTGCATACTGTCTTCTCTGCTCACTTTGATTCTCTGCTGTCTCCAGGGTTACCTGATGGATGCATCATTTTAAAAGGAAAGAGAACAGAGATGCTTGTTAGTTGTTCTTCCACTGCAAAGGTAAAAGGAACCAGTCTGTTGCAGTTGACAGTCACCTTGCAGCTGCCAGTGTGGGTCCATGCTTTGAGGATTCTTCCTCTCCTGCCCACGTTGTGCTGCAGTGGCTGATTGTCCTCAAGCTCTGCGGGCATTTGCCTCTGACTGCAGCTCCTTCCCAAAAAGCCTTGCTGCAGTTTTACGCATTCACAGCAAAAGGAGTTCTTGGCACAGCTCGTCTCTGGTGTGTCTCAGCATCAGCCTTGTCTGGTCCCCTTTGTGGAAGCATGAAATTAAGAAAACTAGGCACGTCCCTTCCCAACGCAGCCATAACCCAGCTATCGCCCAGGGAGGGCTGGGAAATCCTGCAGGGGTAAAGCAATCTGCTTGGATGTCAAGAAATCTGGACATCAAAGCAAATAAGAAACCTTTGGGGCTCTTCTCAATCTCTCTAGTGCAATTCTCACTATGTATTGTACTATGTCTGGATGGATCCTGGAAATGGGCTGCAGAGTCTTCCCTGAGCCTTTTAGACAAGCCTCCTTCTCAAAGGATGTTAGAGGATTTTTGGCTTGAGCTAAGGAAGAAAAGGAGTCTCAGAAATGGAAAGTGTCTCCATATTTCAGAAACAGGGACAATGAGGGAAACAGGAAAGTAAATATTTCCTTGGATTTTTCCTTCTTCCCTTATACCATATTTCAACCATATCCATATCCTTCCCAGTGACCTCCAAAAGCAAAAGAAGACTTTGCAATCTCCTGGAACCTGCCAACAAGGCTGCCAACACACAGTGGGAGTTAGTGACTATGAACTTGGACATAGAACAAAAGACAACATTTTACCTACTCAACCAAGCTCATATGTCACCAAAACACTGGGGGAAACACTCTAGCACTTAGATGGTCCTAGGAAGTTTGGTCTGATAACTTCCTCATTAGGATGCTTTGGGGGAAACACTTCAGCACTCAGATGGTCCTAGGAAGTTTGGGGTGATAACTTCTTCCTCAGGATGCTTTGGGAGAAACACTTCAGTATTCAGATGGTCCTAGGAAGTTTGGTCTGATAACTTCCTCCTTAGGATGCTTTGGGGGAAACACTTCAGCACTCAGATGGTCCTAGGAAGTTTGGTCTGATAACTTCCTCCTTAGAATGCTTTGTGAGAAACACTTCAGCACTCAGGTGGTCCTAGGAAG